>NC_052087.1:22737038-23037408 GCF_015852505.1 Tachyglossus aculeatus | reverse complement strand
TATTAATAACAGCTCTCAATATTTTTACTTTTGATTCAACATATTCTGCCAAATTTCTTGTTATTCATGTAACTATTTTATTCAGTTTTTAATCATTCTTCATTTCTTTTTTTAACTTACCGCTATCGCAAAATTATGTTTTTTACACTAACATGTTCACATGAAGAAATTTATTTTTGAAACTGTAAAAATCAAATTTAAATGTGTTTACTTCCTTTGCAATAACTAGTTTGCAGAAATATCAGCCACCAATCCTAAAATTGAATGTGGAGATGTATCAGTTTGAAAAGACTATAAAAGCTTAATATGTTTTCCTTTCTTTTAGACAATATCAGCAATTTATGTTTGGCACATCTCTTGCCCAAACCTGAGTTTCTCAATTCCATTCCATACATCTTTCTGTGAATGTTGCTTATTTCAAAAATGAAACTTGTTCCTACTTGTTAAATATACCATGAAGAGAAAATCTTCATCCAGACTCAATATTCAGAATGCCCTAAATAGAATAGCATAAAGATACTAATAAACTTGTTTTAGGAGATTTTGCTCAGAATAAAAACAAGTTATGAGAGTATAAGGAAGCCCAGATATCCTAACACATCATCCTGGTAGTTAAATGCAAAGGAATACTTCCTCCTAAAACAGCTGGATAATTGAAACACAAGTACATTCATTGGCCTAAATTACTTGGCTACATTGCTAATGTATACCTAAAGTTTGTGTTGAAATTTGGTGCTGTGGATTTTGCTAGGAGTCTTTGAACCTTTTTGAGACTACAGTATGAAACCTATAGTTGTGATAGTGTGATCTAGTTGAAAAAGCATGGCAAGTGAGGAAATCTGGATTCTATAACTAGCTTCCTCACTGACATGCTGGTTAACTTTGGACCATTTACTTAAAATGTCGGTTCATTCATTCATTCATTCATTCAATTGTATTTATTAGGAGCTTACTGTTTGCAGAGCACTTTACTAACGCTTGGTAAAGTGTAATACAACAATCAACAGTGACATTTCCTTCTCACAATGAGCTCACATTGTGAGCTCACATTGTCTAGAAGGGGAGAGACAGACATCAATACAAATGAATTAAATTACAAATGTATACATAAGTCCTGTGGGGTTTTGGAGTGGGCGGGAAGGGGGAGAGCAAAGGAAGCAATTCAGGGTGATGCAGAAGGGAGTGGAATTGAGGAAAAGTGGGATTTAGTCGGGGAAGGCCTTTTGGAGATATGCCTTCAGTAAGACTTTGAAGCAGCGGGGAGAGTAATTGTCTGTCAGATTTGAGGAGGAGGGAGTTCCAGACCAGAGGTCGGGCATGGACCAGAGGTCAGCAGCGAGACAGGTGAGAACTAGGAACAGTGAGAAGGTTAACACTAGAGGATGAAGTATGTGGGCTAGGTTTCCCTAACTATAAAATGGGGAGAGTACCTTCTTCTCTCTACCTCGTGGTGTTGTTGTGAGGATAAGATTATAGTTGTGAAAATGCCTTCAGATAAATTAAAGTAAGCTAGTATGTGTGCCTGAATACAACAGAAAAAAAAAAAAACGTATTTGAAGCCAACAGTCCTTTCTACAATATGCGAATGTTTAAATAGTTCTTTGCTTCATGGGTGTATCTGCTACAAATGGAGTATGCTTCCCGGTGGCTTTCTGATAGCCGCCTTCCAAGTGATAGTCCCCAGTTAACCTCTATAACACATTGTTTAAAATTGTATTTCACTAAGTCTCTACAACATTTGTTCTCCCCTCCCTGGTTCATGCATTCCCTTTCAGTTCCCCAAGCCTGCAGTAGCTATTCTCCTATACTACTGTGATAATTGCATCAGTGCAAGTGAGCTGACTGCATTCTAGGACCTTCGTGCTGGCAACTTTATCCTGCTATTTGATGTTTAGTATGGCACCTAAATCCAGAAAGATACTGTAATAGGTTTGTCCTATGCACCACTACCACCATCTGGGAAGTAACTTGAGAAAGTGTTAATCAAAGAATTAATTCCAAATGAAACATCTAAAGCTAAATGAAAAGGGTATTCTGAATACCACTGTTGCACTAGAATATAGTTTCTATAATCTGTGGTTTATAGATTATATCTATGACTGTGATTTATCATATATGTTCTGTACTTGTGTTTGGAGTTTAACCTTTTGAAAATGGTCTGATATTTTAGTGAAATCTCTAGACTCAAAGAGTAAAGATGCAAAATCATTAAAGTTCAGAGTTCAGGGAACTTCAGGCAAGCACTCTATTTCTTCTAGTCATTACTCATCTCAAATGACAGTAAACAGCCTTTTCTTCAGTTAGATTATTTCAAGATCAATTCTGAAATTAATCAAACTTCCTTGATTAATCAAAATTGTATATTATCACCCTGATTGCAATCACCTATCCAAGGAATTGCTTTCCACTGTAATTTGTAGTAGACACAATCAGTGCCAATGAAGCAGAAATTGTAGCTCTATACCACCAAAATACTAGATGGGAATTGCCCATTAACTAAAAATGGAGGTGGGTGAGAATAAAGTAGAATTCAGGAGTCCATAATATTATTGTTATTGTTATTATTATTAATAATAATAATAATAGTATTTGTTAAGCACTATGTGCACAGCACTGTACTATGTCCAGGGATGGAGGCAAGAAAACAGGGTTGGACACAGTCCCCGCCCCATGTGGGACTCACAGTCTCAATCTCCATTTTACAGATGAGGGAACTGAGGCCCAGAGAAGTGAAGTGCCTTGTCCAAGGTCACACAGCAGACAACTGGCAGAGTCAGGATAAAAACCCATGATCTTCTTACTCCCAGGCCTGTGCTCTCTCCACTACATCATGCTTCTCCTGTACTGCACCCCCCCGCCCCCGACACACACACACGCAGTGACCCAGATAAAGACTTTCCCAAACCAAACAGGTTTCCATTTTCACATGAAAAGCCTTTTGATTCACATCATATCAGATCCAAGGGTTGTTTTAAGTTGTGAAGTGTGAAATAAGATTCTGTTTTTATTTATTTTTGGAATGGCCCTGATTTTATTCCGTTCTTATTGCTCTCAAAAGAGGGTGTTAGAAATTGGGAATCGCTATACATGAAGGCTGATTAAATCTGAGTGGCTTCCCTCTGTTCAAAGAAGTCATTAAAGCTGTGAACATCCTAATACTGGCACATTGGGTTTATTTCTCCTGTGTTTGTTACAGGTTGGGTGTTAGAGTGTAGCCTTAGTTGGCAACCTGGCTAATGCAGTCTTTGCATTTCTCTGGTATCAGTCAATTAATCATATTTATTGAGCTCTTACTGTGTGCAGAGCACTGTACTAAGCATTTGGGAGACTACAGTGTAACACAGTTGGTTGACCTCTTCTCTGCCCATAAGGAGCTTATCAGTTTAGGGGAGGTTGATTCCCAAATCTACATCTCCAGCCCTGACCTCTCTCCTTACCTGGAATCTTTCATTCCCTCCTGCCTTCAAGATATCTTCCCTCTGGACTGTAAGATTGTTATGGGCAGGGAATATGTCTGCTAATTCTGTTGTATTGTACTCGCCCAAGCTCTTAGTACAGTGCTCTGCACATAGTAATCACTTAATAAATACAATTGATTATATCTTCTTGGATGTCCTGCTGACACCTCAAATTAAACATGTCCAAAACTGAACTCATCTTCCCATTCAAACTCGGTCTTTCCCCGTCTTTCCCATCACTGTAGACAACATAACCATCCTCTCTGTCTCGTGAGCCCGTATCTTTGGCATTATCTTTGAATCATCTCTCTCATTCCATTAATACATTCAATCTTCCACAAGGTCCCGTTGATTCTACCTTCACAACATTACTAAAATCCGCCCTTTCCTCTCCATCCAAACTGCTACTATACTGATCAAAGCACTTACCCCATCCCACCTTGACTACTGCATCTGCCTCCTCCCTGACCTCCCAGCCTTCTGACTCTCCCTACTCTAATTCATACCTCAGTACACTGCATGGATCATTTATCAGTAAAATGTTCAGTCCATATCTTTACACTTCTCAAGAACCTTCAGTGGCTTTCCATACAACTCCATATCAAACAGAAACTCCTTACCACTGGCTTTAAAGATCACAATCAGCTTCCCCCATCCTACCTTACCTCACTAATCTCCTACTACAGCCCAGCACACACATTCCGCTCCTCTAAGGCCAATTTACTCACCATGTCCCAATCTCGTCTACTTCACTGCCAGCCCCTTTCGAATGTCATTCCCTCTAGCCTGGAACTACCTCCTCATTCATATGCCCCAAATCACGACTCTCTCCACCTCCAAGGTATTCTTAAGGTCACATCTTCTCCAAGAGCACTTACCTCATTAAGTCTTGTCTTCCCTGGCTTGCTCACCCTTCTATGTCATCTCTGCACTTGGATCTGTGTCATTTAGACAACTGATATTCTCCTCACCCCCAACCTCACAGTACTTATATACATATCTTTAAATTATATATTATAAATTGCTTATTTATGTATATTAATGTATATCTCCCATACATGTAAGATCATTATGGGTCAGGAACGTATCTGCTAATTCTGTTGTATTGAACTCTTCTAGGTGCTTAGTACAGTGCACTGCACATAAGTGTTCAATAAATCAGCTGTTTCCTTATTTTGAAGATAGAAATTCAGCATGACATTAAGTACTCAAACACTTGTCTGAATCACATTTGATCTCAATGAATTAAAGCAAAGATGGGCCATTTGTGAAGGAATGAGATTCAGGCTTTAATTTGCCTCTGGTCAATTCTTTCAGCTGCTTATGTAGCTCTCCTATCGCTTTCCATTTACAAATTACAGAATGAGGATAGATGCAACAGGGATTAGTTGTAACATCCTGTACTGAGCCATCAGTACAGGTGGATTTGGAAATGTTTAGCACTCAGAGGGTCCAAGAGGAGTGGAGAATTGAATTTGAGGAAGTCTAGTTGGAAATTCTAATGATAATTTATTGTAAGAAATAAGTGCATCCTGATAATAGGTATTTTTTTAATTGGAGGAAAAGTCATCATTTCTTAAGTCATCAAAAGCAACAGCAATAAAATGACATTTAATGCTCTCAACAAAGTGATGTAAAACCTCAGATGTCGAGCATATTTAATAGAAAGATAAGGATAAATACAATCTGGAGTGGCTGTACCAGATTATCCAAAAGAAAATGGATGAGATTCCCATAAATACAGACAGGGTTGGATACAAAGATGGAAAGAGTCTATGGGAATTCTAAAATATTATTTCCCAAGCATATTGATGAAGTGGAAGTGCACTTCCAACAGAGACATAATGACTTAGATAACATGATTCAAGTAGAGTTCAAACCCCAGTATCTTCTGACCAAGCCATTAAGGATTAGATGACTCTAAACACTGAGAGGATGAAGTATCAAGAGCCTTACATGTTTGTCTACCAGCATGATCATCTGCTATCACAGCCATTCATGCAGGGCATTTTCTGTTGACCTATTCAACAGCTTGAGCTGATGGATCTTTTTAGTTTTCCAGGCTAGAAAATTTTATAGTACTGAAAAATTTCAAAATCGAGATCCACTTGGCAAACCCTATTTGAGTAATAGCTCACCCTCACAGTGCTCTGTAAAGAATGGAATCATTTTCTTCTCCTAGTAATGATTCCTATAGATAGTGGAGAGGTTGTGCGAATTGAGCACTCATCATTATACTCTCCCAATCCAAAAGAATAACATGAAACTTCCTCCAAAGAGTTCCCTGAATAAACATTGGAGGTCTACTGTTGGTTTTCCTAAAAAACCCAACATCTGACAGAATGATTTACTGAAATAAGAGTTTAACTGGCACATAAAATGTGATTCTCTCATATTAGACATATTTGTCATAATCACATTCTCAATCAAGTGTTACTTGTATTATGAAAATTGGTTTATGAATTATTTTGAAGCACTCACTTCAATTTAGCAGTATTTCATTTTTTTCTCATATGTATTTATGGCAAAGAACACCCAGAGTGTAACATTTTCATCCATACCATTCTGTGAATAGACTTTTTCCTATATCCAGTGGTAGTAATAGTATTTTGTGAGCCCCTGTTGAGTACAATACACTATACCTAGTGTGTGAAGTTCAACTGAGAGACACATTCCCTGCCCACAAGGAACTTCAATCCTTACTTTTAAAGCAGATGGTAGGGCCCAGTAACACTTTATAGTCAAATGAATATATGCACCTAAATTCTTGTTTTCAATATTCGTAAATCTATTGATTCCATTTGGCCAGAACAAGAGGCAAAGATATAACTTGAACTCTATTTCAGATAACATTTGAACTTTGTTGATTTGCATTGAATTGATCCCTATCAGCAATAGAATCAAATATTAAATATTTCACTGGAAAGAACAGGGAGAAACAAGGACCTGGGTTCTAATTCTGGCCCCACCACTTGCCTGCTGAACATCCTTAGGCAAGTCGCCTACTCCAGGAGGCCTTCCCAGACTGAGCACCCTCCTTCCTCTCCCCCTCCTCCCCCTCCCCATCCCCCTGCCTTACATCCTTCCCCTCCCCACAGCACCTGTATATATGTATATTTGTTTGTATGTATTTATTATTCTATTTTATTTGTACATGTTTATTCTATTTATTTTATTTTGTTAATATGTTTTGTTCTCTGTCTCACCCTTCTAGACTGTGAGCCCACTGTTGGGTAGGGACCATCTCTATACGGTGCCAACTTGTACTTCCCAAGTGCTTAGTACAGTGCTCTGCACACAGTAAGCACTCAATAAATACGATTGAATGAATGAATGAGTCACTGCTCTGTGCCTCAGTTACCTCATCTTTAAAATGGGGATAAAGACTGTGAGCCCCATGTGAGGCATACACTGTGTCCAACCTATCTACCCCGGCACATAGAAAGTGCTTAACAAATACCAGTTAAAATAAACAAAACCAAGAGATAATCCGTCCCCCTTTCTCTGCTGCTAGGAACATGCTACAGGAGCTAGTCGGTACTTAAACAGAAGGGTTAGAGAATTCAGTGAGCCTGGGAGATAATCCAAGGTACTCTTTTCCCTTTGGCATAGATTTTCTTCAAAGTAGACCATCAGCAGCTGTTCCTCCCCCTCCTCCATCCCTCACCCCCAACGATCTGGACTCCTACTTCATTAGTAAAATTAACTCCATCAAGTCTGAGCTCCCCAAAGTCACTCCTCCACCTTCTCCAACCCCCAACTTTCAACCCTCTCCGCTACTCTCCCAACCTTCCCAGCAGTATCTTCAGATGAGATCTCCTCCCTCCTCTCAAGTATTACTCCATCCACTTGCGCTTCAGACCCCATTCCCTCTCATCTTATGAAATCTTTCACCCCTTCCCTCCTTCCCTCCTTAACTTCCATCTTCAACCACTCATTCCCCACTGGTTCCTTCCCCTCTGCCATCAAACATGCCTACGTCTCCCCCATCCTAAAATAACCCACCCTTGACCTCACCTCCCCTTCTAGTTATCACCCTATCTCCCTCCTACCCTTCCTTTCCAAACTCCTAGAATGTTGTCTACACCCGCTGTCTCGAATTCCTCAATGCCAACTCTCTCCTTGACCCCCTCCAATCTGGCTTCTGTCTCCTACATTCCACTGAAACAGCCCTCTCAAAGGTCACCAATGAAGGTTTCCTTCTTGCCAAATCCAATGGCTCCTACTCTATCCTAATCCTCCTCGACCTCTCAGCTGCCTTCGACACTGTGGACCACCCCCTTCTCCTCAACACACTGTCCAACTTTGGCTTCACTGACTCCGTCCTCTCCTGGTTCTCCTCTTATCTCTCCAGCTGTTCATTCTCAGTCTCCTTTGCAGGCTTTTCCTCCTCTCCCTTACTGTAGGGGTTCCTCAAGTGTCAGTTCTTGGTCTCCTTCTGTTCTCTATCTACACTCACTCCCTTGGTGATCTCATTCGGACCCACGGCTTCAACTATCATCTCTACGCTGATGACACTCAAATCTACATCTCTGCCCCTGCTCTCTTTCCCTCCCTTCAGGCTCGTGTCTCCTCCTGCCTTCAGGACATCACCATCTGGATGTCTGCCCGCCATCTAAAACTCCATATGTCCAACACTGAACTCCTTATCTTCCCTCCCAAACCCTGCCCTCTCCCTGACTTTCCCATCACTGTAGACGGCACTACCATCCTTCCCAACTCACAAGCCCGCAACCTTGGTGTCATCCTCGACTCCGCTCTCTCACTGACCCCACACATACAATCCATCACCAAAACCTGCTGGTCTCACCTCCACAACGTTGCCAAGATCCCCCCTTTCCTCTCCATCCAAACCGCTACCTTGCTGGTTCAATCTTTCATCCTATCCCGACTAGATTAAGGCATCAGCCTCCTCTCTGATCTCCCATCCTCCTGTCTCTCCCCACTTCAGTCTATACTTCACTCTGATGCCCGGATCATCTTTGTGTTGAAATGCTCTGGGCATGTTACTCCCCTCCTCAAAAATCTCCAGTGGCTACCTGTCAACCTATGAATCAAGCAAAAACTACTCACTCTCGGCTTCAAGGCTCTCCATCACCTCGCCCCCTGCTAGCTCACCTCCCTTCTCTCCTTCTACAGCCCAGTCTGCAACCTCTTCTCCTCTGCTGCTAACCTCCTCACTGTACTTCGTTCTTACCTGTCCCACCATCAACCCCTGGCCCACGTTCTTCCCCTGGCCTGGAATGTGTTCCCTCAACACATCCGCCAAGCTAGCTCTCTTCCTCTCTTCAAAGCCCTACTGAGAGCTCACCTCCTCCAGGAGGCCTTCCCAGTCTGAGCCCCCTCCTTCCTCTCCACCTCATTCCCCTCCCCATCTCCCCTGCCCTACCTCCTTCCCCACCCCACAGCACCTGTATATATAAAAGCTATTTGCACATCATTAACAAAAGAAATAGAATAGTAAATATGTACAAGTAAAATAGAGTAATAAATCTGTACAAATATATATATATATATATATATATATATATAAGTGCTGAGCACTGTTCTAAGTGCTAAGCATTGTTCTAAGCACTGACCTCTATCCAGTGATCTCTATCAATATTAATCCTCCTTGACCTCTCAGTTGCCTTCAACACTGTCATTCATCCTCATCTCCTGTAAAAATTATCCAACCTTGGCTTGAATGACTGTCCTTTCCTGGTTCTCCTACTATATTTCTGGCCACTCATGCTCAGTCCCTTTTTAAGACTCCTCATAGCAGTGAAAGTTACTCAAGGGTCAGTTCTGGATCTCCGTCTATTCTCTCTCTACATCCACTCCCTTGGAATAGTCACTCCCATGGCTTCAACTATCATAACGATGTGGATAATTCCCAAATCTACATCTCCAGTCCTGATCTCGCCCCTTCTCTGCAGTCTCACATTTTTTTCCTGCCTTCAGGAACTCTCTAATTGGATGTCTCACTCACACCTCAAACTTAGCAAGTCCAAAACAGAACTCCTCATCTTCCCACCTAAATTCTGTCCTCCCCCAACTTTCCTGTTATCCTTGATTCATCTCTCTCATTCAACCCACATATTCAATCTGTCACCAAATCCTGTCGATTCAACCTCCAAAACATTGCTAAAATCTACCCTTTGCTCTCATCCAAACTGCTACGATGTTACTCCAAACAATCAATTGTAGTTATTGAGTACTTACTCAATAAGCACTCAATATTCAGTCCATGCTGCGCCATTCCTCAAGAGCCTCCAGTTACCCCTGCCATCTACCTCTGCATTGATTTTAAAGCACTCAGTGGTCACGCCCCCTCTCAACTTATTTCCCAGATTTCATTCTACAACCCAAACAACATACTTTGCTCCTCTGATGCCAGTCTACTCACTGTACCTCAATCTCATCTATCTCGCTGTCAAGCACTTGCCCACATTCTGCCTCTGGCCTGGAACACCCTCAGATCTTCATCTCTGACAAACAATCACTCTTTCTGCCTTCAAATCCTTATTGAAGGAATGTCTCTTCCAAGTGGCCTTGACTGAATAAGACTTCATTTCCCCTTCTCCCACTCCATTCTGCATCATCTTTGCACTTGAATTTGCACCTTCTATTCACCCCTCAGCCTCTCTCAGGGTCACACCTGGAGAGTTTTCAGTACTCTACCAGTCTCGACTATGGGAGGGAGAGTCATGCAGAGGCCTACCCATTCCATTCCTAGTTTGGGCAGTGGCTGGAGTGTGGAAGCCATTCTGCTACAAGTCAAAACCCACCTATGCTAGGCAGCCACCGCACGGGAGAGAATAAAAGGTGGATACTCAAGTTCACTGCAAGGAAGGAGGCAATGGTAAACCACTTCCATAATTTTACCAAGAAAACTATGGATACACTACCAGAATGATTGCAGATGGAGTTGGGGCATTCTGGGAGAGATGTGTCCATGGTAACACCATGGGTTGGAGATGGCTCAACAGCAAAGGATAAGATTCACGCCTCAGCCCAACAACACTTATATACACAATTTATTCATTTATATTAATGTCTGCCTCCCTTCTTGACTGTAAACTCACTGTGGGCAGGGAATGTATCTACCAATTCTGTTATATTGTACTTTCTCAAGCATAGTGCTTAGAATAGTGCTCTGTACAAGAAAGTGCTCAATAAATGATTGATAGGGCAGACAAGGAAGAGCATCAGAGGCTTTGTTTTTTTTCTCCACTAGTCTTAGATCCATGGTTGTTGGACCTCCCAACCAATCCTTCTAGGACCAAGAGTGGTGAGGGATCGCAGAGGACATCCCACAACCATGGCACACCTGTTGGGTCTGAAATATACTGGCTCTTCTCACGGGCTGCCCATCAATCAATCATATTTATGGAGTGATTACTATGTGCAGAGCACTGTACTAAGCACTTGGTAAAGTACAATACCACAGAATTAGCAGACACATTACATGCCCAAAACAAGTTTAGAGTCTAGAGAGGGAGACAGACATTAAAATAAATAAATTGTGGATATGGATATAAGTGAAAAGGAGCGCCTTGCTTGGTCCAAATTGAGCTTAGCCATTCTAAAAGGTGGTGTCCCCTTCAGCAGTTCGCCACGCTAAGCCCGGAGCATACAGAAGACAGGTACTGGCTGTCTCATCCCTGGCACTGTGTCAGCTTGGAGGATTTAGGGTGGTGGAGACAGAGCCTTAGGCATTTTCAAGATAGTGACTCAGACCTGGGGTTAAACTCCTATAATATGGTCTCACACAACCTCTGCTTCTCTACTCCCATCACCCTGTGCTTCCCACCTCCTACCCCCACAACTCTCTTCCATCAGCTGTATTCCCCTTTACATAGAACAGATATTTAAAGTATGCCCATGCATGCACAGAATGGTGGGGAGGCATCACCTCACCCCCACGCAGATTCCTGTGACAGAGAATGTGTGTGCAGTTATCTTGAAGTCATTTATTTTGAGTGATTTTTCAGAACAGCAAAAAAATAATTGCACACACATACAGTGTCAGAGGGATGATGGGGTTCAGGTGTTGTGCCCTCCCCATCTTTGCATGTATCGTGACTGCTTTAACACTTATGGATGAATTTTGAATGATATTTTCAGAACAGCTCAAGTGGCAGCCATGCGGTAGAGTCCAAAGGTTGTAACTTTTGTAATGATTGCAACAGTGCTGTTTGGGAGACGTGGGGGCTTTCTTTGTCCTGTGGCCCAGGTACAACAGCTCCACTAGACCCTGCCACGATCCTGCCAGGGTGACATTATGCTCCAGACCAAAGTAAAAATCTACAGAGCTGTAGTGCTGTCCCACCTTCTATGGCTGTGAGACCCACATATCTCCACCGATTTATTTTTATTGGAAAATAAGTTTAGATATTACTGACAGTAAGACATTCTAGAGGTGCAGTTTGAAGGTATACTACTAGACCTCAAAGTAGTTAGTGCATATATGAGATAAATAATCTGTTTTTCTTATTTTTGTGTGTAGTAGAAGCAATAAAACTTGACACTGGTGACTAAAGGCTTCTAAAGGAATATTCATGTTTTGTCTAAACTAATGATACTCCACATTTTATGTTTATTCATAAACAGTCACAAAATATATGCAGTAGGTTGCACCTGCTTAAAAGCCATATTTTTCCTAGATTATAATTATGAGTTTCATCAGCAGTAAAATTATATATCTCAATATAATCTATCTCTGCAAAGGGGTAGAGTTAAAAAATCATATCCTACTAAATGAATTAGCATTTCTAAAATATATCAAAAGCCCTACAGTAACAAACATCTGCATAGATATATTATTGAGTGTTTCACTCCCTCAAGGAGAAAAAGTATGAACTGCCTTAAGTATAAGCTGAGATTTATAGTATACAATTACACAATTGAAAGTTATTCTCAAACAGGAACTTTGTGTGCTAAAAATCACTGAGTGCCTTAAACCAATGCTTAGGATTTTCTGTTTGATACAGAAGTGGATGGCTAAACATTGGAGGTTTTTAAGGAATGGGGGAAAATATGTACGAACTGAAGGTTGTTTTAGTAAATGATCTGGCCGGCATAGTGAAGCATGGACTGGAAAGGGGAAAGACGGGAAGCAGGGAGGTTAGTGAGGAGGCTGATGCACTAGTCAAGGTGGGATATGATAAGTGTCTGGGTTAGCATGGTGACAGTTTGGATGGAGAAGGAAGGTTAGATACAATACATAAAACACTGTAATTTCTTATAACACTAAACTAGAAGATTTTTGTTACAACTAAATGGAATAAGGAGAAAAAAATCATCTTTGGTAAAATTTTCCTCAAGATGGTTTAGAAGTAGATGGATTATTCCGAAATATATTTAGGATGATCCTCAGGAAACCTTTATATCATCTGAATTACTGAAGTATGAATGTGACTGGATCAGGAGAACATTACTTTGGATTGGAAGCTCTTAATCACATTTTGGAATAATGACGACTCCTGTGGTCAGTAGGAAGGGGAGTAAACTCATCTGAAGTGCAGCCACTTCCACCCACATCACCTTCTTCCCAGCTATGAAGGAGCATGGATTGATAATGAGCGGATCCATCCATGGCTGATCTTACTTAGAGTTGAGAGTTGCAGGAAGTTGCTGCTTGCATCCGTTCCCAAATCAAGATAAAATAGGAGCAGTCTCATATGACAGAAAGTGCCCAGAGTCAGCCCATGATCCAGATTAAATTGCGTGGTTGGGGTTGGACACACCTGGCTAGCAGCCCTTATTTTGCCCACTGCTGTATTTTTCTACCTAGTGCATTGACTACCTGCTACCCAGAGGTTGGGGTAAGGAACTGGAAATGAGAACTGGAAAAGGAACAATTATGGATCACACTTCCAGTTGGAATTGTTTCAGAGCAGACCTCTTTTGTTTTGATGCTAACTAAACCACCTGGCCAGTGACTCCATGGGTAGGGGAGCTAAGCTTACCCTCAAAGCCATGTTTATCCTACAAATATGTACTGTCTAAGCACATAGCCTCTAGATTGCAAACTCTTTGTGGGCAGAGAACTTGTTTACCAACTCTATTGTATTGCAGTTTCCAAAGTGCTTGGCACACAGTAAGCACTCAGTACGGGAAGCAGTGTGGTCTGGGTCTACCAATTGTCTGCTGTGTGACCTTGGGCAAATCTCTTAACTTCTCTGTGCCTCAGTTACCTCATCTATGAATTTAGGGATTAAGACTGTGAGCCCCATGTAGGACATAGACTATGTCCGATCTGATTAACTCGTGTAGATGGAGCCAGAATGGGTCTGTTAAAGTTATGAAACACATGCTAATTCAATTGATAAGATTAACAGAATCCTGGCTTGGAATGTGATGTGAATTACCTGAAAATACAATATAAAATCTGGCCATCTTCAAAATGAATATTCCACAAAGGTACCTGGACTCATTCATCCACTTCTGACAGTCTTATCATCACATGGTCCTCACACGTGTTTTAGCAGATTAAATTGGTAACTAACCACTCTTCTTATCCATTAAGATAGATTAGGAACAAATTATAATTTACATTGTGAAAATGCAGCTGTAAAAAATGATTCCTTTCCAACATGCTTCCTAATAAAGAAAACATCTTTAGTTATCCATTGTTCTTGGAAAGAGGTTCTCTACAGGAAAAATGTTTAAAAGATTATAAAATTTTACAATTGATAAATAGGAAAAAGAAAGAGAAAAAAGCCTCCCTTGAAATAAATTTCTTACAGTCAAGAATTTGCATATTTCTGAGGAAAATGAATTTAACATTTGCATTTTTTAAAAACTGGGATAGTATGATGACCCTGATGGTTGTTTTACTCTTTCTATTGTTCTTCTAATTGTATAACTTTCTTTAGTGCACAATGTACTAAGCTGGATCCAGTTCTAGACATATGGGGCAAAGTCCAGTAACTGCTTATGAACAGTGGTTCTCCCACTTAGCTTCTTTTTAGTCCAGGGGATGCACTGTCAATAATAATAATTACAGTGATATTTGTTAAGCTCTTACTATGGGCCAGACACTGTTCTGAGGTACAGTGCTGAGGTAGATAGAAGGTAATTGAGCTGGAGACAGTCCCGGTTCCACACGGGGCTCACAGTCTTAATGCCCATTTGACAGATGAGGAAATGAGGCCCAGAGAAGTAAAGTGACTTACCCAAGGTCACACAGCAGACAAATGGAAAAGTCTGGATTAGAATGCAGGTCCTTCTGACTACCAAGCCCACTACTAGGCCACACTGTTTTGCTAGCTTCTGATGTAGTGTTACAATACTTTGCTGGCCCCTGAATATGTCATAGAGGATCTGTAAGCTTGATGAAGCGGTAAATTTGGGAATTCCTAGATTTAGAGGGATAATTCTATTCTGAATGCCCAGAAGAATAAAATGCTAGTATTTCCCAGGAAAGAATCAATCTCAATAACACTTAGCTTAAAACAAACCAATAATTCCTGGCTTCGAAACTATTGGCTCTGATTTAACAAGGCAATCCTTGATGTTATCTTGGAATTAAATGCTATAGTACTATGTCCAAGTGAAGACCCAAGACAAGATTTCCAAACTACAGATTGTTTAAAAAAAGTCCCCTTCCATATGCAGCCAATAATTACTTAGTTGTTAAGGGGTAAATCATCCTAATTTGTTTACAGATTTATATTACTGTTTAAACAAAAAATACCTAAAGCTCTTAAATGTCATAATCTGCATAGTCTCACACTATATAGAAACAATCTATTTTTGAACTTTTTTACTTTGAAAACATTAAGCTCTCCTTATCATTTTCTAATTACTTTGACCACCTGCCTAGAGCCAATAGGAATTTACTTCAGAAAATAGAAACAGACTGGCCAAGCTAAGTAGCCTGCTTCTTTATGCGCAGTGACTCTTCCTGTCTATTTAAATGATTTTTAGTTAGCCTAACTCATCTCAACTCGGAACAGAGTTTACAGAAGAAGTCAAATTCAATTCCTCTCTTTATGAAAGCATATTGTTCCTATAAAACTGTCAGTCTGCTGTTTCAAACTGGCTTTGTGTAGTTTAGACTAGAGAAGGATTTCTATTTTCCTAAGAAAATGGGTACAAATGGAGAAATAAGGAGTTTTCCTTTTACTTATCCCAAATCTATGTTCCAATTGTTTGCATGCATGTTTTAGGCAGTTGTTAGTGCCTTGGCATGGGAATGCTATGCGTGGAGGTCGAATGCTGTCTAGACCATAGTGTCCACTTACTTTATCAGTGGAACATTCAGTTTGTGTCCTGGGCCTTTGATTTCAATCCATCAATGGCATTTATTGAACACAATGTGCACAGAACACTGAAATAAGTGCTTGGAATAGTACAATGTAATGGAGTTGGTAGACACATTCCCTGCCTACAAGGAACTTGTATTCTAGAGAAATATATACATAATTCACAAGGAATACTTGGATTAGAATTTAGGGGTGAGCACCAAGCATGAGTTCACCCATGTGAAACTAAGGACTTTTAGCTCATCTCTTTCCAAGGCCTCAAAATTGTTTCCACTTTATATTTCTGCCTACAACTGAGATTGTAGGCTATGACTGTTCTGAAGTCCTTCCTGACCTTCACTCCCCAGCATTATTTATTTCCCCTTTCTCTAGTGTCCTTGCACAGCTTCTTAAACTCCTGCCAGGCACAATCACCCAACACCACTATTACTTTATCATCTCACTTAATGATTCTGAATCCTCTCCCAAGTGACATTAAATCAAAAAGGGCCCTTTCCTATGTAGGTATCTGGCAGGGAAGTGATTTGCTGCAGTTCTTACCAACCCTCCCCTTAGGACTTCTGATCCAAGGGGGTGAGGCCACGATGAAATGGACTGGAGGAAGGCAGGTGGAGAGTGGGGTGCTACTCACCAGTCGATCCACAGCAAAAAGATTTAGGAATAAGTGTTGCTAGTTGGGGAAGAAGGTAGCAGCAGATGCTAAACTTAAAACATGCTAAAAACAATCAGGGCATTGAGCTCACTTGGTTTTGGGTAGGTAGGAGCTTAGAGGGAATCAGATGGAGTTCAGGGATATTAATGAGACAATAATTTTCAGGGTTTTTTAAAAAAATTTTTAAATTTTCAAGGGTTTTTAAAAAATTTTTAAATTTTCAGGGTTTTTTAAAAATAAATCTGAAGCCTCCATAAAGTGTCAAGGTGCCTAATTACATACCATACAACCCAGTGAAAACAGATACTTTGAAACATGTGATGGATAAAATGTCTATTCATTTTAGTAGATTATGTCAGGAATAGCAAAAACTAGCATATTTGGGGGCTGGTACAAGGTACATTAGCACTTTTGCAGGATGCCTCTTGCCTGATTCCATTGTGGTTGTCTGAAATTTCCTGGCTTATATTTTCCTGATGGCACTTCCACTAAAGTCAGTGATACTAAAATTGACCACTATGTAGCAAGAACACAGCCAAGATTTACAGAAATCATTTGTTTACCTAAACATATAATGCAATTAAGTAGAAAACACCTCTAAATTAAATTCATTTAGTGGCTAAGTAACTAGAGAATGATAAGAAATACATAATTTATAGTTGTAGCACCTGGTGAACTGTTCAATAATTAACTCAAGTAACCCAGTTAGGTTTAAGTGCTTAATTATCATCTCCAATTTGATTCTGAATCTGCCAATTGACAATTATATTATTAAAAACTTCAAGCAGGAAAACATTTGATAATGTTAAATGATGCCATTATTGAAATTTGAATTAGGCATCAGGGTAAGATGTGAAACCATCTCCTCTTTTGAGAAATATTGCAGCTTATTTTCTACATTTCTTTAAAAGGATATTCAGTTTCAATTGTGTTCCTTGTCCTGAAGACAGCTTTATTTGTTTACTCATTATATAGACTTATACTGTGACTTTGTAAATATACTCACAATTTTGACTAATGCAAATCTTGAAGTGTAGACATGGGGAAAATGGTCAACCCATCATTTCATTCATGTGTGCTTAAAAGCTGACACTTTAGTGGAGGAGTTTTAGAACTTGAATAGAGAGTACATTGAAAATGTGTCCCAAAAGGCATTTGATTCAAAATGACAGTTTAATATGTGAGCTAGCTACTTCACTTTGGGAAAGAAAAAAACAAAAAAACTCCACACAACTCTAAATTTTTCTACTCTATTCATATCATTTTTCTTTTAGGGATAAAGGGGAAATGTGAAGAGAAGCCAGATCTCTCTAGAAGTCACTTATTGAAGGAATTGCATTAAATACTGAGATAGTTTAACAGGTCATATTAAAGGGAGAAAAGGGTAGAAAGTGGGAATTTTTTTTAGAAGTCAAATACCTCACAATCCAGTTCTTGAAATAATTTGAATCGAATGAAGGCCATAGAGAAGTGCTTCAGTAATATCTGTTGCAAATAGTTTTCCCTAACCTTTTTTGAACCCTTTCCTCTATCAATGGTACTTACTGAGTGCTTGATGTTCTGGGAAAGTTCAATACAACAATTGTTTAGTCAAGATATCTGCCCACAAAGAGTTTACAGTCTACAAAAGGAGACAGGCATTAAAATATATTAGGGATAAGGGAAATAGTAGAGCACTTTGTGCTCTGCCTGTAGGTTGGTTCTCCATTTTCTTCCCCTCTCCAAGTCCACCTGACCTCATCTTTAAAGCCCTTCTAAAAGTCCATTTCCTCCAGCATGCCATCCCCAATTAACTACCATAATCCAAGCCCCAATACCACAAGTCTCCCCATAATATTTATACATATAGATTTATTCCATTATTCTGATATTATATCCTATCACAGTCATTCTATTACCAATCTGTTTTTTTTTCCTACTGTGTCATCTCTTTCTAAAGAAGCTAACAAGCTTCTATGCCCCTATTAGATCATCAGCTGCTGTGGGCAGGAACAATATCGTTTGCTTCTGATGAAGTTTGCCAAGCATTTAATTCAGTGAATCATAGACAATAGGTGCTTGATAAATACTATTACTATTACCTTCACAATACTTCTAGGCTCAGATGGAAGGTGCAGTAGTAATGGAAAATAAAGTGGTGGTAAAGGATGCACAAAGCAAACTCAATAGATCACCCCTTACCCTTAAGCACTTAGATACTCACCCCAACACCACTTACCTTCACGTCCTTATATTATGCCATTTTTCTTATATGTTTTCTACTTAAATGGATATAACCCCCCTCCAGACTGTAAGCCCTTTGTGGATAGGTATTATGTCTATAAACTCCATTGTACTGTTCTGAACACTTATTAAAGCACTCTGCATGCAGTAAATGCTCAATAAATATTGTTGATTATTCTTTCTTATAGTATCCACCACACATACTTAATACAGTGCTCTGTCCATTATATGCTTGTAAACTTGCAGACATGGATAGCCATTTCATGTCCACTTAACTTTCACCATAGGCTGGCTTTGGGGTGGTAACTCTGACATTCTTTTATCTCATTTGAACTGGCTCCCAAAAGCTTTCTTAGTCTTTTCCTAGAAAAATATAATTCACAAGGTTGATTAGTTTCATTTTTCTCATCAAAATTTAGCTTTGCTTCAATTATCTCAAGTCAAAAGACATTAGCTTTGAAACATTCTATTTAAGAACACAAAGGCTCAGTCTTCTGCTGAAAAGGAAATAGAGCTACTTTTGTTCAAAATAGGGCATTCAGGAAGTTTGCATGGTTTCTAAATTTTGTGAAATTAGATTTCCATTCTTAACTTCAGCTCACAGAAGGAAGCACCATAAGGGTGGGGGTTTTTTGGTTTTTTGTTTTTTTTAAAGATTCTTGAATATTTTGAGTCTGAGTAAGATTTCCCCGCTTGTTACTTTCATAGGCATCAAAAAGCCCGGGGTGAAGAGAACATGATGATCATCTGTTCCAGCCCACAGATGAACACCCAAATTCTCCTGCAAGTCCACTCTCCTTTTCAAGGGATCTTCAGGAATGATGATACCTTTACCTCGATTAGTTGGTTCTGTGGTACTATCTCTGTGAGAGTCAAATATATATATATTTTTTTAGTTCAAATGAATACTAACTTTCAGTGGTAATTTCCTTTGGTTTTCCCCCTCTGTAAATATGGGGATCAAACTGTCAGTGCCTTCAGATCTGGGATGGGGTGGAGGCCCATGTCAAAGAACTCCCCCAGGGTCCATACATGGCCAGGAGTATGAGAATGGGGGAAGGAGGGGCAGAATTCACTTTGGGTACCAAAATTCCATTTGATTAATCAATCAAATTTATTGAGTGCTTATTGCACAAAAAGCACTTTATGAAGTACTTGGGAGAATACAAAATAACAAAGTTGGTTGACACATTATTTACACCAACCCATTCCCTAAAACACCCTGGACAAAGACTGTTATTAGTGAGAAATTCATGAATTATCAGGGAGGTGGATGACTCAGTTCTCCTTCCCTTGACCCCAAGCTTAAGCAATTTCCCACCTGCTTCCTTACTAACACTGTCCCTAAATATATATTTAACCCTCATCTAACACTTCAGACATCCTGAAGTAGTATACCTCCCATGTGGTTGGCTTAGAAATATGGTGAGGACAGCAATTATGCCCCTAAATAAAAATAGGAATATAAGTTCAAAAAGCTCACTGCAATTATTTATAAAACAATGGAAAAAGTTATTTCACAGGAAAAACTGTCAGAGAACAGAAGGTTTGTATATCATTTAGTTTAAGGACTGAATAAAGGTTTGGGTAGATTTCCATTACATCTGAATGCATTTGCCTATTTCAATATTTTGCTGAGGAGGTGATAGAAACATTATGCTTTTTAAGAGAAGAGCATTTTTATTCCTATAAGATGAGCTTTTGTACTCTAAAAATCTTAAAATCAGCAGCAAAGGATTTTTTTTTCTAAGTCATCCTTCTAGTGGACAAATATACATTGTAATGAAATTAGGATTCTAAGGTTTCTATCAAGTAAATGCCCTAAGGAAACAACTTTGAATAAAAAAATCAATAAAATAATTAATGGTAAGGGTTCCATATTGTAATTGTTTTTTTAACTTTAACAGACTTTTTAAAAGGAATTCTTTTAGTTTTATAAAAGTTACACCACATTATAATTTCATTAAGAAAAAACACCCTAAACATTCCATTTCTCCTTATGCTCTGTTATTTGAATATTCACCACCACTGGTATTTGCAAATATGTCACTTAAGAATGAGAATAAAGGAGATGAGCAAAATATGTTTTCCAGTACACTTAGGATATCACTACATATCAATCAATCAATCGTATTTATTGAGCGCTTACTGTGTGCAAAGCACTGTACTAAGTGCTTGGGAAGTACAAGTTGGCAACATATAGAGACAATCCCTATACTTTGTTCAATAAAAAAACAAGTGAGACCAATATTAGCCACTTACTGCTCTTTCTATGATTCTTTCTAGTATGAATCTGCCTATACAGATACTGAAGATTTTTGAGCACCTAATACATTTTTCTTCAAAAATGAACTACAAGTTTGGATGTCAGTACTTCCTTATAACCTCATATTTGTTATACACATTTGGTTTTCTGAAAATTTCTTTACTTGAATTGATAGACGAGCGTAAAAGATAATTTGATGGAAATTTTGAAGATGAATTTTTCCAGTTCTATAACAGAGAATTTTTCCAGTTCTAAGAAATTTATCTTCATTATTTTTATTCAGTCTAGTTAATGAAAATAAAAAATAATGCAATCACGTGTATTGAGTTTATAATATCTACCTTTATGGATAAGCAAATTGATTCTGCCCAAATTGTTACATATCATTAGATTGGATTTGCCCAATGGTTAATCTATTTACGTGTTTGGAGACTGGAAAGTTGTCAAGCAAACCCACAGTGTACCCTTCACAGTGTAATTTAGGCAGACTAAATCACTGAAGTCAGAAATCCCCATTGCTAGTTCCAGCCACAACTCCAGCTAAATATCTGGCCTTGAACAAATCACTTTATTGCTCAGATTATCTGTAAAATGGGGATGTAAGCAGTTGCCCCTATCTGCTTCAGCAGGGTGTTGAGAAGATAAATAGGATAATTGAGGTGAAAGACATCGAGGCCCCTAGGAAACAAGTTGCTGTATGAATCCAAGGTAGTGTGCTATTGTTTACCCACTCATTATTCTGCAGACTCCTACTTTCAGACCCTGAGGGACGAATTACTCTATTCCATTCAGCTAGTATTCACACTCCAAATCTCTCATTTAACTGACTTTGCTGACTGTATTAGATATTTTTGTTGGTGAGCATGCCACAGAATTTCAATAGTCACATTTACGGGTGCATCTGAAATGTACCTTCTACTGCATCTTTTAAGGTTTGTGACTCACTACTGAAGGACGAAACAATTTTCTAATGAGCATTTTCATCTGAGAAGCAGTGTGGCTCAGTGGAAAGAGCACGGGCTTTGGAGTCAGAGGACATGGGTTCAAATCCCAGCTCCGCCAATTGTCAGCTGTGTGACTTCGGGCAAATCATTTAACTTCTCTGTGCCTCAGTTACCTCATCTGTAAAATGGGGATTAAGACTGTGAGCCCCCCATGGGACAACCTGATCACCTTGTAACCTCCCCAGCGCTTAGAACAGTGCTTTGCTAGTAGTAAGTGCTTAATAAATGTCATAATCATCATCAGAAGGAAATGCCTCAAATGCTCCTGAAACTCAGCGGAAATTGTATTCATGTTTCCTCAGGTTGGATAAAGATAATAGTAAATTTAGGATCCCTGAGAAATGAGATGCAGGAGTTTCCGGAAATTTATAATACTAGAAATACTACTATGCTTATCATACTAGAAAGTCTCTACTTTCTATTGTTGGGTAGTGTGGGGAGATGCCCCCAAGTCAGCTGGGGTCGCCAACCAGAGGGTGACTCCGGGTTCTTTAGATTGGGTGACGATAAACCACCGAGCCAGAGTGATCAGTTCTACCTCTTTATTGGGTGCACTCATATAGCTTTAGCATATAGCTTTAGCACAGCATGCAAGCGAAGGTGGGGGTCTGAGTCCTAACCAGCAGGACAGGCTCTTCAGACCTCAGTCTAAACATCTACAACTAATGATTGCAGCAATGCCTCTTATATACGAAGCCCCCTCTTAACGGTTAACTCTCCCCATGTTCCCTGGATATCTTTGGGACAGTTCCTGTTCCACAACCTTGCAGTATAGCAGTTGCATGCCTTGCTATGGGTTGCTAAGTCGTAGGGAGCCGGTGAATTCACAGATAGGACACTCTTCCCACAGGTAGTGCATTAAATATACCAATGAACATTATTACTTCTTCAAGTACCATGAATAATTACATAGACTCTTAGATTTTAAGAAATTTCCTTATAAACGTCAGTGTCTAGAGAGAAAGATATTTTCCTTTATATAATCTGCATATGTACAGCTGGCCTCTTAGACTTTTAAGATCCAAATGGAATATTTGTGAACATTTAAAAAAGTCTAACACACTAAAAGGTACATTAACTTTCATTTTTATAGCGTAAAAACGAATATTTGGAAATCCTAATGTGGTACAATTCAGGAAAATAAGCTTCTTAGAGCTTTTTGTTAGCACATTTGGTGACCGTGTTGTTTCATGAATATTTTGCTTAGAATTATAGGTGCAAATGGAATGTCTGGAATGATTTTGAATGTCATTTTGTGGATGGTGAACTTGCTTTTGGAAAGTACTGCAGTAGGCTATTAAACCGTATGAAAAAGAAAAGATAAATACAATGATGAAAATATTTAGCCTGAAAGCACACAACCCTCTCCCTCCTATTTACCCATTCTCTTGTTTTGCTACACTTCAAATCATACTCTTCTTTCCTCTCCAAATTAATTTACTCACTGTTCTTCCTTCTGTTCTCTCCCACTGCTGACCTAAAACTCACCCATGTTTGGAACTCCCTTTCCCTTCATATGCAACAGACCATAACTCTCCCAATGAATCAATCATATTTATTGATTGATTTACTGTGTACAGAGCACTATACTAGTACAATATATAGTATTTATTATTATATTTTAAAACACTTACTATGTGTCAAACACTGTTTAAAGCACTCAGGTAGGTACAAGTTAATTGGGTTGGTCATGGTCTTGGTCCTGCATGGGGCTCACAGTCTAGAGATACAATAAAACAGAATTGGTTAACATGTCCCCTCCCACAAGGAGCTTACAGTCTAAAGAGATCTTTACCATATCTCCTTTAAGAGTTTTTTCCCTCAATTTATTTCTAATTTGCCTATTAATAATAAACATGATACGGGTGAGTACTTATTATGTACCAAACATTGCACTACATAATGGAATAAGTACAAGGTAATAATAATAATAATGGCATTTATTAAGTGCTTACTATGTGCAAAGCACTGTTCTAAGCGCTGGGGAGGTAACATGGTGATCAGGTCATCCACAGGGGGTGCACAGTCTTCATCCCCATTTTACTGATGAGGTAACTGAGGCACAGAGAAGTGAAGTAACTTGCCCAAAGTCACACAGCTGACAATTGGCAGAGCCTGGATTTAAACCCATGACCTCTGACTCTAAAGCTTGGGCTCTTTCCACTGAGCCATGCTGCTTCCCTAATCAGGTCAGGCAGACTTTATATCTCCCACAACTGCCCTCCAATGCCACCTAAGTGCTTAAGTATTCACAATTTGCCATAGGAATTAGGTATAGCAGATCTTATGTATTTTATCACCTTTTCCTACCTACTCCTCTAGACAATGAACTTCTTGAAGATAGGGATCATATCTACAAATCTAAGTGAACATTCCCAAGCACCAAACATAATGCTCTGTATGCAGTAGGCAGTTCAATAAATACTACTGTTTAATTTTTCAGAACTTTGTGTTTTTCTAATTAATACAAAGGACATGAATTACTGAGTCTAAGAAAACAGGCAATTCCAAAAGGGGAAAAACTAAGTTAATGACTAATATGTTAGAGATTCATAATTAAAATGATATTCATTCAAAAATATTTACTGAGCAACACTATATATAGCAAATATATTGCTTTCAGAATTGTTGTTTTACTTCCTGGGTTAAAAACATTTTTGTATTTAATATACAAACACTGAATACATATTCGCTCAGACCAATCCCCTTTTGTGCTGGTTATTAGAGTAAGCTCTTATTTTGAGATAAGACTGCAAAGGATACTTTATCTTAGACACCTTCCTTCCTCCTCCCCCAAATTATTTTGACTGACTTCAGTAGAATAAATATAACGCACTTCAAGTTGACACAGATGAAGACAGACTTATTTAGATAATGGCATATCTTGTGCGTTAGTACACTTTTTTGTTGTTGAGTAGAGTGTGAAACACAAAACTGAAAATAAAGTACTGTATTACATAGGTATACAAAATGTTAATTTCATTTGTTTTAAAACTGGTACTTATATTGTTATTTTCTCTTGTAATTGTATTTCTATTTGTTCTTTTTCCAATACATTGCTTTGGTTGTTTGCTTTTTGTCTTGGAAATGCATTATGTACTTCAATCAATGGTATTTATTGAATGTTTGCTGTGTACTACAGAGCATTATTCAAAGTGCTTGGGAGAGAAGAGTACAACAGGGTTGGTAGACCTGATCCCTGTGCACAATGTCCTTACAATCTAGAGGGGAGATAGACGGAGTATGTTGGCAGAGTAGCAAAGTGTATGTGTCTGAATTCTAGTAGGAAATCAGTAAAATAGGGTAGGAGTGGGAGAGCTGATCAGGTGTTTTTAAACTGATGGTATGAGTTTCCGTTTGATTCAGAGATGGCCAGAAAACTACTGGAGGTTCACTGATTTTTTTTTTTTTTTAGAAAAAATGATCAGGGCTATAAACGAAGTTAGGACTGGAGCGGTGAGAGACAGGCGGCAGAGAGGTCAGTGAGGAGGTTGAATCAATAGCCAAGATGGAATGTGATAAGTGCCTGGATCTGTGTGGTAGCAGTTTGGAAGGAAGGGAAAGAACAGATTTTAGTGTTGTTGTGAAGATAGAACTGACAGAATTTGGTGACAGATTGAATCAAAGAGATGGGTTGAGTATAATATGCCAAAGTTATGGGGTAATGATACAGGAAAGAGTGATATTGGCTACAGTAAATGGAAAGACATGGAAATGATGGGTTTGGGGTTGGAAGATGAAGAGTTCTGTTTAAGCCATCAATAAATCAATGGTACTTTTGAGCACTTACTATGTGCAGAGTGCTTGGGCCAGAACAATACAACAGAATTAGCAGACACGTTTCCCATAACAAGCTTAAGCTTGAGGTTTCAGTGGGATATCAACGTAGAAATGTCCCGAAGATGGAGGGAAATGAGAGACTTTACATTATTTCCTAAGGGAAATTATACTTCACAGAGCCAGTTACAAGTACTAACCTGGTTACTGGCATATGTGTATATAACTGTCTTTTAGACTGTGAGCCCACTGTTGGGTAGGGACTGTCTCTATATGTTGCCAACTTGTACTTCCCAAGCGCTTAGTACAGTGCTCTGCACACAGTAAGCGCTCAATAAATATGATTGATGATGATGATGATAACTGCCCTTCATTTTCATTGATGGTATTACTGACAGTAAAATCCTATCCACTACGCTAGTGTGGCTGAAAAGATTGGCCATAATATACATGTCTTGCTACAGTGTTTTCACTTAAATTCATGCTTTTAATGATGAGGTTTTATATATAGACCTTACTTCTACTTCTGTGATTACTTCTTGGAATACTGATTTTCATAAAGCCTTTGCTCAGAAGCAATGCCCCTCTTGATTGCTCTCCACCAGGCTGGTCTGTCCAATAAAATATTGTTCCAATAGTCCACTGATATTTTGAATTGTATGACTGCTTTACCACAGCTTATCTCATCTTAATTGTGTGCTCCCTTTCAATTTATCAAAGAACAATCAATTGTACATACTGAACATTTACTGCTTGCAGAGCATTGTGCTAAGCTCTTGGAAGTAGACATTGGTTTATTACTGTCACCCATTTTCCCATCACATGCCATGTCCAACGGATCTGTCTTGCTGTAATTCTTCACTGTTGTGAGCCAGCTGCATTTCAAAGTCTATCAATCATATAGGAACTCCTATATATTGATGACTGTGAGGAAGCATACAGTTGATTACAAACCTTTTCAGAACTAGAAAAGTACTATGGACTCATGACCAATGTTATGAATCAGCAGAGCATAGAAGTGAATGCTGTCTCTGAATTCTGCCACATAAGCAGCATGATGCTCCAATGATGCAAAGAGAAGAAAGGGAGAATCAAATAAAAAAGACTCACATACTCTTTGGGAGATTGTAAGCATAATTCATATTCATTTTGACTGATTCATTCAATTGTATTTGAGTGTTTACTGTGCTCAGAGCAGTGTACTAAGCTTTTGGGAGTGTACAGTACAACACTAAACAGATGCATTCCCTGCCCACAAAGAGATTACAGTCTAGAGGTGGGGAGATAGACATTAGTATAAATGAGTTACAGATATGTACATAAGTGCTGTGGGGCTGGGAAGGAGGATGAACAAAGGGAGCAAGTCAGGGTGATGCAGAAAAAAGTGGGGGAAGAAGAAAGGAGGGTTTAGTCAGGGAAGGTCTCAGAGTAGATGTGCCTTCAGTAAGGCTTTAAATGCGGGGGGGGGGGGGGGGGGGGGGGGGGGGAGGAATAATTGTCTTGGATTTGAGGAGGGAGGGTGTTCCAGGCCTGAGGTAGGATTCCAGGCCTGAGGCAGGAAGTGGGCTAGCGGTGGGTGCTAAGATGGATGATATTGAGGCATAGTGAGAAGTTTAGCAGTAGAGGAGTGAAGTGTGCCAGCTGAGTTATTGTAGAAGAGTAGCAAGTTTAGGTAGGAGGGGGCAAGGTGATTAAGTGCTTTGAAGACAATGGTGAGAAATTTTTGTTTGATGCAGGGGTGGATGGGGAACCAATGGAATTTTTTGAGTAAGGAATCATGTCATGAACGTTTCTGTAGAAAAATGACCAGACAGCCAAGTGAAGTGTGGACTGGGGAGAGAAAGGAGCCTGGGAGGTCAGCAAGAAGACTGATGAAGTAAATCTAGGCAGTATAGGATAAGTAATTGTATTACTGTTATAGCAGTTTGGATGGAGAGGAAAGGGTAGATTTTAGCTTTGTTGTGAAAGTGGGACCTACAAGGTTTAATGATCATCAACCAAGGCACACTGGCTAGGAAAAAAAAAGTCAAAACCAGGAAAAAGATCCATTACCCCATCCACTCTCAACTCCCCAGATAATTTATTTATTACCAAGAATAATTCACAACATTGCTAAAATCCACCCTTTCCACTCCAGTTAGCACTCTGATCTAAGCATGTACTTTTCTACTTCATCTGCCTACTGTCTCTTCCCACTCCAGTCCATATTTCACTGTGGCATGGATCATTTTTCTAATAAAAAAATTCAGCCATATCTCCCCAGTCCTCAACAGCCTCCAATGGTTGTCCATCTACCTCCACAGCAAACACTCCCCACCATTGGATTTAAAGCACTCCTATTACTGATCTATTACAAACCAGCCTTCACACTTCACTCCTCTTGTGCCAGTTTACTATGCCCTGATATCATCTAGCTCACTGATGATCCCTTTCCCACATCCTCCTACTAGCCTGGAACTCCCCTCTTCCCTCTCCATATATGCCTGACCATCATTCTCCCCACTTTCAAAGCATTATTAAGGTCACATCTCCTCCAAGAGGCCTTCCCTGACTATGTCCACATTTCTCATTCTCCCCACTTTCAAAGCATTATTAAGGTCACATCTCCTCCAAGAGGCCTTCCCTGACTATGTCCACATTTCTCCAGTACCTTCTCTGAATTGTGTCATCTTTCCAATTGGATCTGTGAACTTTGAGTATTTTCTATTTGCCTCACTCTCAACTCCACAGCACCTATGAACATAGTAAGCACTCAATAAAGATCACTGATGACAATGATGATAATAATTTAAATCCCAAAATTTACATTTACTAGACAGAGGGAGAGAGAGAAAGGGGAAGGAAAGGACTAAGATGAACTGGAATCAAAATATTCGACTTCCCTAATTATACGCGTCATTAAGCACAAAAACTCCCATAAATGCACAAGCCTTGTTTCCTTAATTCAACATAAGGGGAGGAAAAAAAAAGAGGGCAAGAAAGAAACTTGGAGGTTTTCCAATTTAGGATAGCAGGAACATAAGCTGTTATTTTTGCCTAATATTATATAGTAATATGATATTACTTGAAACTCATGTTTCATGTGAGATTCATTCAATCATATTTACTGAGTGCTTACTGTGTGTAAAGCACTATATTAAGTGCTTGGGAGAGTACAGTATAACAGCAGACACATTCCTACTCACAACTGGTTCAGAATCTAGAGGGAGATGTGGTATAGGCTCCAGAATCAAGGACACAAAGTTGGATGAGGAAACAAAACCCAAAAAACTCTAAAAAATATATTATGGGGAATGCATAACTAAACGGCAGAAACAGAATTTACATCACAATCTTTATATATATAATATAACCACTGAGTGGCTTTTTTTGTTTTTAAGTCCTCAAGAGAATTGGTGAATTTACCGCTAAATTTTACTTAGCTTTTCTGGAAAGACTTTTCCATTTCTCCTCTGTGGAGTAAGGAACAAATTCCAAATCCAAGCAAAATGAAACCTATCACCTAAAATGTGAAGATCGATAATATCACATAGTATCCCAATTTTTAGCAGGAAGAAAGTTTCAGGTATAATGAGTAGATTGATACGTAATTCTCATCTTTTCTTTCACAGAGAGGAACCAGTCAGGGAGAAGAAGGCTACTATATCAATATAATTCAAAACACAAAAAAGAAAGCACTTAAAATTTCAACTCAGAACAAGGACAGTTTAAAAACAAAAATCCAGCCTTTGGGCATTTCAATCGTCTATGACTTTTCTGGAAATCAGATCCCAGGCCTGAAGTCATTTGAAAATAAATAGAGATCAAGTATGCTTCTTGAACTAATGCTCCATGAATAGCTGTTCTAATGGTCTACGGGAAAGCCAGCTGTGTGAAAAGCAATGTAGGCAGATGTACAAATAAATCAAACTTTTGTCAAAGATCCAGTTATGTAGGCAGGTGTGTGATCTCAAAGTCAGAAAATACTTTCTCTTCCAGAGGTATGCCATTTACGTTCCAGTACAATAATCTAGAGTACTAAATTTCTCATGCCACACATCCCTAGTAAATTTTGCTGTATGTCATTTTGGATTGTTATAAAACTGCGATTCTGGCCATGATAAATCCAAGCATGTCAATCATATTTTATTAAACTTAGCAGCAGCAATATCTTCTAGTGTGTATCAGTCCATCTCTATTAAGGATTATTTAAAAAAAATAAAAAACATGGGCTCTGAGTGATCAGAAAGCATTAGGGTCTGTGAATTTGTGTGACACTCGTTTTCAATTGTAATATGCCATATCCTGAAATGCAAAGTTAAATAGAAGGTGAATTTATTCATGAGAAAAAGAGGTGGAGAAATTCATATCATATGCAATCAGGAATTAAATGTAGATCAAAAGGATGCAGGCACATATCAAAATGTCTATTGATGCTATTGTGAAGTTATAGAGAAAAGTGTTTTTGAGGTTCAATATTGGGGTTAAAGGCATACTCTGATTTTTTAAAATATATTGAAATATTTAACCATAGTGTTCCAGAATATAATGTACTGATTTATATGCACAAAGAATATTAATGCCTGATAGGAGAAGGTAAGTACTGGATTCCAGAAAATTATTTTTGCTTTCACAGAGAAGGAAAGCTGAAGAGGGAAGCTCTACTCTGAGTTATTCAAATTAGTGGCTAATATACTGTTTGTGGAAAGGCTCTGCTTTAAGCAATTTTTTTCAAAAAATTCCAAGGGAAAATTTGACTTTCAGTTTATAAATTAATTTAAAATGATAACATATGACAAAGAGTGTATAAACAACTGGGTAAATTGTAGAGTTTTATACTAATTTACTGTTCTTATATTTCAATTTTCAGAAATATTTGGCCTCTCTTCCAAGTACTGGCAGTTTCTTTTGCCCTCTTCTAGTATTTGTTGGAGGATGTAAAAAGCACGTTTTAAAATTAATAACAAAAAAAACCCAACAGTGCGTTAAAGTTGTCATTTTTTTCCATGGGGAATTAATTTTGAGAATATATTTTGTCTTGTGTGCTTAATTGTCCAATTTTTTTTCCATTTCTTAAGACCACAGTTAACCCAGTACATCTTTCAAAATCTCACCCTTCCATAATCCTAACATTTCTCAGCATAAATGTCTTCCCTGATTAGGAATTATATCCTTTTTAATTTATTTTCTCAAAAATAATGCCTTGGGAAAACTTGAAATTCCGTTTATTAATAGTTTGATTTTAAATTGTTACAGGAGACAGTTTATTTACTGTCGGTATGCAATTCATTTCACTTTATATTAGACATAATAGCAATTTTCTGTCAGTTATAGATTATTGTACCGGTGGCTTGTTCCACTCAAATTCACATATATTTTACTGGAAAAGTGAAATCTAACCAGGATTAGCCTAATATGGAGTGGAATTTTTTCTCAGAATAACACAGGCTGTGCCACCAGTCTAAATTAAATAATCAACTTTCACTAAAGCCTTTAAATATAAATATTAATGTTTAGATCTTTAATTTTCCACTTAAACTACTTTAAATCTAAAGATTATAAATGTCCCAAATATTTTAAGATCTATTTATCTACAAATGAAAAAGAAAAAGAATAATATACTGTTATTAGAAAATATGTTTCATTATGTATATATATATATATATATATATATATATATTTCTCAATAGCACAACTTCTTAACTGAGTATTTAAAATAATCATTCCAGGGGACTGAAGCTATGCTTCATGCCCAGAATCTTGTGCAGTGGTAATTCATATGTTGCCCTATTATAGTAAAGATTGAAGCATCTTGCACAAGAGTGGGCTTGCATAGATATGGCTCAAGTCAATTAATAAAAAAATGATTTCCAAATATAGCCAGCTTGATTTCCATTAGCAATAAATTTATACTAAATGAACAAATCAGTAAAGTACAGTTTCAGGATCTCTGAAAGGTTGGTATATCACTTAGCTTGCCGGAATTTTCAGCTACTTTTTTTTTAAATAATCCTGGCAGCTTTCAAAAATCATGCAGTATATAATTCTGCAAAAACTGGCATTTAACTATATATCAAGTATTCATTCTCTAATATGGATTTCAAATATACTTCCTTGAAAATTATGGTTAAATTTACATTTGACTAAAGACAAAGTCCAGTCAATCAATAGTGTTTATTGAGTAATTACTGTTTGCAGAGCATTGTACTAAGTACATGGGAGTGTACACTATAAGGAGCTTTCAGTCTAGAGATGGAGACAGACATTAAAATAAATTACAGATATGTACATAAGTGCTGTGGAGTAAATTTAGGGTACAAATTCAAGTTCTAGGGCAATGTATAAGGCAGAATTGGTAGGGGAAATGAGGTCTTAGTCAGGGAAGGCCTCATGGTGGAGTTGTGATTTTTAATAAGGTTGCTTGGGAGTCAAATAAAAAAACAAAATATAGTATTTGTTAAGCAGTTACTATGTGCCAAGCACTCCACTCTGTGCCGGGGTGGATACAAGCAAATCGGGTTAATCATAGTCTCTGTCCCAAATGGGACTCATAATCTCTATCCCCATTTTACTAAGACCCAGATAATTTAAGTAACTTGCCCAAGGTCACACAATAGACAAGTGGCAGAGCTGGGATTAGAACCCAGGTTCTTTTGTCTCCCAGGCCCATGCTCTATCCACTAGTCCATGCTGCTTCTCATGTACCTAGCCCAGGTGATGCAGAATCCTACAAAATTATCCAATCTATCTTCTCTAAAGTCCAAAAAGAGGAGAGGCATCAAGGTAGAAGAGATACAAGTCTATACTTACTGAAAACAAAGTGAGGTCTTCTATGTCCTGAGGGAAACACAAACACTACACCAAGATCACTAAAAATTCCAGATGCTCCACCCTACCAACACTTAGAACAGTGCTTGATACATAGTAAGCACTTAACGAATACCATAATAATTAACACAAATAATGAAGAGTCTTAAATAAATAGGATCTCTTATAGGGTCAATGATCTTCCTTCCATCATTGACAATGATGCTCTGTGAAGACTAGAGCAGGGGGAAGATGTGGCTTTTGCCCTAACAAAGTCACCACTTCAAAGTTCCCAGAGATAATAGTATTTCAGCTGAGAGTTAAACAGGAAGTCTCAGCATATGTAAAACTAAGTATACTTAATTAATAATAATAATAATAATAACCATAACAAAAACAATGGTATTTACATGTATATTACGTGCCAAACACTGGAATAAGTGCTCGGGCAGATAGAAGATAATTAGGTTAGACTCTATTCCACATGAGGCTCACATCTAAGTAGGAAAGGAAGTATTAAGTCCACACTTTACAGTTGAGGAAACTGAGGCACAGAGAAGTTCAGTGAGCTGCCAAGGTCACACAGGATGCAAGTGGCAGAGCAGGAATTAGAAGCCAAGTCCTTTGACTTTCAGACCTGTGAAGCTCCTTGTGGGCTAGAATAGCATCTTCCAACTCTATTATATTGTATTTTCCCATGTGCTTAGAACCCTACTCTTTACACAGTCTACGTTCATTGAGTATCACACTGATTGATTTACACTAGGCCACATTAGGCCAACATTATATAGATGTCACCAGTAAGTATCACTATCTTCAAGAAGAAATGGGAAAGGGCAGGCTATAGAAACTGCCAAGGGATTTTACTGACGTCTGCAAAATTCTAGAAAGTTACGATTGACTACAGAACAATATTGTCTACCACAGACTGCCAGAAAGGCACTATGGCTTCAGTCAATCAATTAATAGTATTTACTGAGTGCTTGCCATAGGAAGAGCACTCTACTAATCACTTAGGAAAATACAATAACAGAGTTGTAGATGTAATCTCTGCTCACAGTTTTGTACTCTCCCATATGCTTAACACAATGTTCTAAATACAGTAAGCACTTAAACACAACTGACAAGGAGCTTACACTCTGTAAGGGAAGACAGACACTAAAGTAGAAAAGTGATGGGGCAAATGATAGAACATAAGAATATTTACATAAGTACTGTGGCACCAGAGTGAGTATCAGAGTGTTTAAGCATTACATGGCTTCAGATTGGTTACACAGTTGTTAAGTGTATGGACTGCTATTCTATATTATTAGATCTTATAAGAGCAACATCCATAGTTCTGGCACCTACAACAAAAGTTAGGATCCTATTAGACTAATTAAAGGATCCAAAGATTACTCAATGAAGATGTGACTGACCACATTAGAATTGAAGATTCCCCATCACCAATGAAGAGCTATAACTCCAGTGTATTTCAAACTATGTGATGCCACATTCAAGGACATAATAAGGAATTGGACAGTTGGTGTCAAGCTATGGTAATGATTCTTTGGGAAACTGTTTTAACTCAGTTAAATCACAACATCCAAAATCCTCAAATCACTGATTAAGCTATTCATGGACACTGATGTTCACACTCAGGTGATTTTGAACCACATCTCAGATTTGACAAAGTTATATTACTCCACCATTAGTCTGAAGACCAAAGTTGCCAGCCCTCACTTGACAAACTCAAATCACAACTCGAGAACTGTAGAGAGTAGTAGAAGGTGAATTTGCAGTTTTGCTGTGACACATTTGGCCTTGGGAAAGACCCATTTACATGCCTTGAAAATCCCTCTTATTTACATGCTTTGAAAATCCCTCTTATTTACATGCCTTGAAAATCCCTCTTAGATAGGCTGCCTCACCTTGAGTCATCAGCTAGAGCCCGGTTAATTCTAGAGATAAGTAATTGGTAGGTCAGGTGAAAGGATTAAATAAGCGGAGGCCTTCCTGAAGAGAAAAGATAAATGGTGTTGCAACATTTGGGATAACCCCTAATTTAAAGATGAATATCAGATTAAGGTTCATTTTTGGTTCAACCAGGATTTTGGATAGAGTATATTTGCAGAATTACTGTTATTAGCTTATATAGTACTGGCTTCTGCAAAAGTTTCTGATAGATACTTTTGTACTTTGTAGTAGTGCTTTCATAGCTATTTCTCTGAAGAGGGTGAGTGTAAAACTATCTGTGAGCAAGTATATTACCTTAGAGAGATCACACTACTGCTTTGGAGACAGAGGTGAGGCATTGGCTTTATTCCCCAATTAGCTGATGAAACTGCAAAGTGCAGGTCAGACAAAAACCTTATGAAGACTTCCTGATGCTGTGGGTGATCAATTCAATCAAGTCATAAAATACTGGTTAATAGAATCTGTAGGAAAACGTGGGTTCTCCCTGATTTCTTTAGTGCCGCTTCGCTCTACATATCTATATATCTCTGTATATATAGATATATAGAGCGAAGCAGCACTAAACTCAAATCAGGGAGAACATAATATGCATATATATATATATATATATATATATATATAAATACACACACATATATAAATAACATATACATATATATTATGTGCACATAACATAATGTAATATATATATATGTATATATATGGATGACACGCAAATTCGTGAAGCATTCCATATTTTTTCCTCCTCAAAAACCTCCAATGGCTACCGATCAATCTGCGCATCAGGCAGAAACTCCTCACTCTGGGCTTCAAGGCTGTCCATCACCTCGCCCCCTCCTACCTCACCTCCCTTCTCTCCTTCTACTGCCCAGCCCGCACCCTCCGCTCCTCCACCACTGATCTCCTCACTGTACCTCGCTCTCGCCTGTCCCGCCATCGACCCCCGGCCCACGTCATCCCCCGGGCCTGGAATGCCCTCCCTCTGCCCATCCGCCAAGCTAGCTCTCTTCCTCCCTTCAAGGCCCTGCTGAGAGCTCACCTCCTCCAGGAGGCCTTCCCAGACTGAGCCCCTTCTTTCCTCTCCCCCTCGTCCCCCTCTCCATCCCCCCGTCTTACCTCCTTGCCTTCCCCACAGCACCTGTATATATGTATATATGGTTGTACATATTTATTACTCTATTTATTTATTTTACTTGTACATTTCTATCCTACTTATTTTATTTTGTTGGTATGTTTGGTTCTGTTCTCTGTCTCCCCCTTTTAGACTGTGAGCCCACTGTTGGGTAGGGACTGTCTCTATGTGATGCCAATTTGTACTTCCCAAGCGCTTAGTACAGTGCTCTGCACATAGTAAGCGCTCAATAAATACGATTGATTGATTGATTGATATATGCACATAGATGTACAATCAGAAGGCAGGAACACTACAAGCCATTCTGGACTGAAAGAAGGATGAAAAGAAGGTATAAACTTAGAAATCTCAATCGGGATTCTGTTAATAAAGGTGTATAAGTCTCAATGACCCTGATGGTGCTGCATACACAAACAGGATTTAATTTAGAATACAAAAATAGAGATGCAACACAAACTTATTTTTACATAAAGAAAACCCCAAAATAGAAGTTACCTTTTCCATTGCCTTTTTTCCTATTGGCTTAATCAAAAAAGGAGTCTTGCTCTTGTGGAGCAGCTCTGGAAAGTTTCTTCACTGATTATCATTTAGTGGTCAAGAGAGGGAGAAAACAGAAGTTCTTCCCCACCTTTATCAAGACAAGACTAGGGGTTGGCTCTGCCCAGAACCACCCGCCTGTTGTGATTTAAAGAGGCCTTTTCCCTTCCTGAGAAAGGGTAGTTTCTCCTTTTCCTTCCTGCAACTCCTTTGCCAGCTCTCAACTAGGTCTTCTGATGACCAAAGTCTGACCACAATACACCACCACCAACACTGGCAGCATTTTAACATCTGACAGCATTTTAACATCTGACAATTTTAGGGAGCGGATGTTGGTGCTATTTCTTGATAAGATAATGAGGGGGAAGTTGTTGGAGAGTTGATCTTTTAAATGGAACAGTTGTTTTCTGGAAAGTTGACTCTACTGGCTTTCCAGTCTGAAACTCAGCTTGAAACCCAACCCTGAGTTTGGATTGAAGGCTCCTGATAGGTGATAGGGTATGTAATTCAGGCAGGAACAGGCAGTTGGATTAGGTGGATATGATAAATGCAAAAGGCCACAATATTATGCCTATGAAAGTCTTGGGGTCAAATCTGGTCTAAATCTGGTTAAGGATTTTGAATTATCAAACTCTTCACTGGCAACCATGAATTGAAATCCTTCACTGAGTTCTGCTAACTCTGCAGCACCCTGTCAAAGATAGAAGGTATATAAGGAGGTAGAAAACCAAATCAAGAAGACTGGCATATTCTTGGGAGGTATTTGGTAATTTCAGTGTATATATATATATATATATCTGTGTGGTTGAATTGATTATATAAAATTTATGTATGCATATAAATATACATATGCAATCAATTCAACCACACAGATATATTTTTAATCATAGTCCTTCTCTTTCTACAAATTCCTGAGATTCCCTTAGGTCTTGAAAATAATTGCATGTTTAGATATCAGCTTTTAATGAATCAGGCTAAGGATGATTGATCTTATGTCATGCATTGCCTTCAAGTTTGCCAATGAATTCCTTATGAACCCCTTCTCAAGAAGAGAAAATTAATTCTCCCTCCCACATCAACAAGAAGTTGTGTCCATTAGCTTGTATATGTCCAAGAGAAAAACAGGTACTTTAAACTAATCTGTATACAGGAATGCTTGGTTAAATTTGGAGATTTAATTGAACTTTGCATTTGTTTGCAGTTAGTTTGTTTTGCTTATTTTCTCATATATTAGAAAACATTTAAAAGGAGAAACACAAACTGTGCCAATTACATAAGAAAATTATTCAATTTTATTAATCTCTGAACTCAATCAATTAAGGGATTGGTTCTCTGGTCTCAGCCACCTCATTATTCTTCACATTAATTGGGAATGTTATGGCTTGTTTTGAAATGAGACTCCATTCATTTAGGTAGCATGTGAAGGCTCTTGAACAGTGACTTTAATTTATATGGGAAAGAATTGTTTATTTTCCAAATCAAAAATAGGCAGCCAATTAATTCTGGGTTAATTTGAATCTACTTTTAGAAAATAAACTCGTTATTTGATGACTGTTTTTTGGATGTGAAAATAATTGATGGTGCAGCTGATTCAAAATTATCTTGCAAATCTGAAACCAATATGACCCTAAATTCAATAACCACCCCTTACAATTTATTGCTTAAGAATATGGTATCTTTCTCCATTCCTCAGTTTCCACACCTTCGGTCAGCTCATATTTGCCTTTCTCTGAAAGTCACCATTTTTTTTCCCTACATATGATGCCTTAATCTTTTTGTTTGGTGGTTTAACTAGTTTGAAGCACTTATGAAGCTCTTAAAAACACAACTTTCACATTATGAGATGAGTCAGAGAAAGGCACATACAAATAATGAAAGAAAGGAGACTCATACAAGGAGAACTAGATAAGGAAATACATGTCATGGAAGAGGAGAAATATTCTTTCAAAAACAAACACAAACTTTTTACTTTTCTCCCGCATTGTAGGGGACAGTATCTCCTGGCTCCTCACAACTTCTGAAAAAGGAAGAAAATTTGCTTTCAAATATTTGATTATATGAAAAAAATAATTTATTTAAAATAAATACTCTTTGCTGGGGTAGTCAGATCAGACACAATCTCTTTTGCAAATGGGGCCACAGAGGGAAAGGGGGCAGGTATTTAATCCCATTTTACAAATGAAAATAACTGAGGCACAGAAAAGTTCAGTTAAATGTCTAAGATCATGTACATCAGGCAAATGACAGAGCTGGTAATAAAACTCTGGCCACCTAACTCCCATTTTTAGGCCCTTTCCACTAGCTCACACTGCCTCCTCAAGGGCTTAAAGCCAAAAGGTGGGGGAAAAGTGCAAAATGCTTAAACTGTCAGCACATGATTCACATAGAGAGTACTTTTATGTAAGTATCTGCATTCTGGTTTGAATTCAAGAGTGTATTTTTTCACATTAACAAGAAAAAAAATGAATCAGTAAATGGTATTTATTGAGCACTTACTACGTACAGAGCACTGCACTAATGTTAACGGACATTCTGGAATTTTTAACTATTATGTGGATAATATAAGGTCTCTAAAGGTCTGCTTCTTCTTTTCCAGACTTACACTTGCCCAGGAAAAATGGGACTTGATCCTTAGACAACCATACAACAGCAGCAAGGCCTAGTGTAAAGAGCACAGGCCTGAGATTCAGAGGTCCTGGGTTCTAATCCCTGCTGTGCCAATTGCCTATGTGACCTTGGGCAAGTCACTTAACTTCTCTGTGCCTCAATTTCCTCATCTGTAAAATGGTGGAATCAATGCCTTTTCACCATCCTACTTACTCTGTGAGCCCTATGTGGGACAAAGACTCGATGTCAAACATGATAAATGTCTACCTACTATGAGTGCTTAGTAAATGCTTGGCTTATAAAAGCACTTAATAAGTACTATTATTATGGTTATTATTATTATTATCCTTATCATTTTTTGTTATTGTTACTATCATTATATAAGATCTTCTTCAACATATGGAGTCAGAAGACTGCATTGCTACCACCTGAAACCTCCATCTTAAAGAAGAAAGATGAGAGAGCTCACTGGGAAAACTAGTAGGACTAGCAGTAGGGCTCCCACTGCCAGCAAGCTGTTAGAAACAGTCTTTCTGAACAGATTGCTGAAGAACACGTTAATCTATGAACATGAGAAAAAGTGTGGCTTAGTGGAAAGGGAACAGGCATGGGAGTCTTCCTTCCCAGCAGTATCTTCATATGAGATCTCCTCCCTCCTCTCAAGTGCTACTCCAGCCACCTGTGCTTCTGACCCCATTCCCTCCCATCTTATGAAATCTCTCGCCCCTTCCCTCTTTAACTTCCATCTTCAACCGCTCACTCTCCACTGGTTCCTTCCCCTCTGCCTTCAAACATGCCCACATCTCCTCCATCCTAAAAAAACACTCTCTTGACCCCACCTCCCCTTCTAGTTATCGCCTTATCTCCTTCGGACCATTCCTTTCCAAAGTCCTTGAACGAGTCGTCTACACCCCCTGCCTCGAATTCCTCAATGCCAACTCTCTCCTTGACCCCCTCCAATCTGGCTTCTGTCCCCTACACTCCACCGAAACTGCCCTCTCAAAGGTCACCAATGACTTCCTTCTTGCCAAATCCAACGGCTCCTACTCTATCCTAAACCTCTTCGACCTCTCAGCTGCCTTCAACATTGTGGACCATGCCCTTCTCCTCAAAACACTATCCAAACTTGGCTTCACAGACTCCGTCCTCTCCTGGTTGTCCTCATCTCTCCAGCCGTTCATTCTCAGTCTCCTTTGCGGGCTCCTCCTCCCCCTCCCATTACCTTACTGTAGGGGTTCCTCAAGGGTCAGTTCTTGGTCCCCTTCTGTTCTCTATCTATACTTACTCCCTTGGTGAACTCATTCGCTTCCACGGCTTCAACTATCATCTCAACGCTGATGACACCCAAATCTATATCTCTGCTCCTGCTCTCTCCCCAGCCCTTGAGGCTTGGATCTCCTCCAGCCTTCAGGACATCTCCATCTGGATGTCTGCCCGTCATCTAAAACTCAATATGTCCAAGAATGAACCCCTTATCTTCCCTCCCAATCCCTGCCCTCTTCTTGACTTTCCCATCACTATAGACAGCACTACCATCCTTTCCGTCTCACAAGCCTGTAACCTTGGTGTCATCCTCGACTCCGCTCTCTCACTCACCCCTCACAACCAATCCATCACCAAAACCTGCCAGTCTCAACTCCACAACATCACCAAGATCCACCCTTTCCTCTCCATCCAAACCACTACCTTGTTTTGGTAGCCAACATCCTTATCCTTTTTCCCATTGCACCCCACGGACAACCTCCTGAGTAAACTACTTGGGAAGTATGAAAACTACACAACAAACAAGGATTAAACTAATGGTGGGATAGCTATGTTTTGGAATCTCTAACTAAAGCCCACAGACATTTCCCTTGTAATTATTTTATTGCACTTACACCTAAATGTTAATAATTAAACTATCAATGGAAATCTCAGTCAATCACTGATATTTATTGAGCACTTACTGTGAGCAGATCACTGTATTCTTAAGAGAATACAATACAACAGAGTTGGTAGGTGCAATCCCTGCCTAGAAGGAACTTACATTTTAGAGGGGGGGACAGACATTAATATAAATAAATTATGGATACGTACATTGGTGTTATGGGGCTGAATGTTGGGATGAATATCAAGAGCTAAAAAGGTACAAATACAAGTGCACAGGTGACACAGATCAAGGTACTGAAATGCAGACCTGAAGAAATCTCGGTACACCTGTAAGAACATGTAGTAGGCTCTGAAGAACTCTTAGATATGTATAAAATACACTTGAGATGCAACAGAGGTGATTTATGAGTAACACAGGCATCTGTCCTTTGGTTACTGACATTAATTTTCCATCTTCTTTTGGGCCCTCTGAGAAATGAAAAAAATTTCTCCTGTCCTCAACACGTTATTTGAAAATGGAAAACAGAATACTTTTTCTGTACATTTATCACAAGTAGCAAAGTGTTGACCTTTCATAAAAATACCCAAGGCAATAAAAACTGAATTCCACTATCAAATAATTAAAAAGCCTAAAAGCTAAGTTTCTGGGTAGTGCATCTAATAAATGGGGAGTTTTGACATCCATGTGGATGGTTGCTGCCATCAGCATTGTTTCCATCGAGATGAGGCTCACTAGCAATTTGTTCTTCAATAGTAGCTCCTTTGAACTTGAAAATCCCTGAAAAATCAACAAAAATAAATAATTTATTTTGTGACGTCTTCAATCTCCCCAGGGTTTCCATATACACAGCAGTCATATGGAGTTGTGCCTATCCAAAATGCTGAGAAAATCCAGGAAAACCCAGTATCACAGCTCAAATTTAGACTAATAAGGCCAATATCTTCTTACTGAAATACTGACAGATTTCAAATGATTGTGAACACCAGGGAATTGAGTGTTTTTCATTCCTAACATGGAAACTAAATTGGCAGTTCACTGTGTCTGTAACCAGGAAGTTCTTTTTTTATGTTGAGACACATTCCCTCCTGGTACAACAAAAATTCATTTCAGTATGCTGAGATTTATCAACTAAAGCTAACACTAGTGGATCTGAAACAAATCACTTGTAGAACGCTGTGGTCACAACCATGAGGCAAATGTTTCATGCTTGAGGTACCAGGAGGACTCAAGAGTTTCATGCATTATGTACCATGTAGTCAAACTTCTTCTACATATGTGCTTCATTTTACTGGTTTGTGGAAACTCAGTAAAAATGAGTGACTGAAAAGCAATAAGAGGTTAAGTATGGGCTTACTAGAAACTGGCCTGCTGTTTTGGAAGAAAAACAAATATACCTTGGTTCTGAAAGGCTATCGAAGAAATTTCTGAGGTAGAAATGTTGAAGTCATTTTTCAAAGAGTTTAGAAATGAATCAATGCCTTTTTCAGCCTTAGAATGAATCTTCTGCAGTATATATTCCTTGATTCTGTGGTGTAGAGATTAGAGTACATTCAAGGTAGTTTTGCTTCATATCAAATCAATTTATACAAGCTCCCGGTACCTATTCAGGATGATATTCTCACATCACACACATTTCCATACAGCCAGATATCATAGGATGAGTTACTTCAGGTCTTTTATTTTTTTTCCTCTCTTTGTCTAGAGGGCTGAGTATGATAATTTAAATTTTCCAATTCAGACAACACCCAAAACCTTTAAGCTTTTGTATTCAGCTGAGCTTAATAACATTATAGCAGAACTAAAGCCAATTCTGAGCTTTGCATCCAGAGTCTTAAACTTCTCATTTCTGACAGCCGCATGATAAGAGCAATCATATCCCGCTCAAACCTCCCCCGGCACTTAAGAATTAAAAGATAACTCAAATGATATCTCACTAGAAAAGCCCTTACAATGACAAATAGTAAAAAAAAAGTCACTTTAACCTAAATCTTTGAGAAATCAAAAATAATATTCCACACACTGAAAGATGTTACTTGCCCGTGGGAAAGTCACTGCAGGAATTTTTAGATAAAGACCAATGTTAACAGCAAGAGACAAAAAGGAAATGGTGTCAGGCACTCTTGGAATGGCAATGGAGTTTGGCAACCAATTAGGTAAGGAATATCCCACTCCTTCAAAGCTTCATTAATGCATAGACTAGATCAAAGCTATCAATTTTCTTTCATAGGGAAAAAAAAGACAAAATACCTCCATTTTTTTTAACCTCTTGTCTGTGTTCTTTCGGGATATTTTTTGACATCATCTCGATTTCTGAAAATTTCTAACAACTCTTCAGGCCTTGAATCACAAGGTGGAAAATGCCACTTTGATCATTTAAAGAGATTCTTGACTTCTTATGTGAAAGTGCATTGTGGACTTCCTGCTTGATTCCTTGATCTCAGAAATTTCTGACAGTTAATTTCATCTGGGGCTTGACAATGAAATGATGGGCTGGCTATAAAGGACAAAGCCCTTCTCTATCCCTTTCTATGATATTTGTAAAAACCTTACTATGTGCCAGGCACTGTACTAAGGGCTGGGGTAGATACAAGCTTATTAGGTTGGACACAGTCCCTGTCACACATGGGGCTCCCCATTTTACAGATGAGGTAGCTGAGGCATAGAGAAGTTAAGCGATTTGCCCAAGGTCACACAGCAGACGACTGGCAGAACGGGGATTAGAACCCAGGTCCTTCTGACTCCCAGAACCATCCACTAGGCTACGCTGTTTGTCACTTCCATGCCACTTTTCACTTTTTCTTGTGAATCATAGTTTTTTGTAAATGATCTGAAATAAGAACTGGAAATCTCAATACCGAGATGCTTCATTATGAAGAATTTCCCATTAGCTATTGGGAGCAATGTAAACATAAATCTGTTTTGCTATTACCTCTCAACCAATTTGACATATAGGGTCAAAATGATCACATTTACTAGGGCCTGCCTATAAGATCTCATAGCTACAATGAATTGAGGCTGTTGGCAGGGAATCACTGAGAGAACAGCCATTTAAAGGGGAGCCAATCATCTACTTCCCTTCGTCACTTTGCTTCACAATTTTCTTCACCACTTCACTTCTTACCATATTGTGAGGCAAGGGAGGGCACATAATAATTATGATATTGGTTAAGCACTTACTATGTGCCAGGCACTGTACTAATTCCTAGTTGTTTCACAAACATCTGGAAAGAATGAAACTACCATCCATTGTACTTTAAATCTTATAGTGAAAGGAATGAAATAAGACCCGGGGCTCATGGAGATACAAGGTGTACCAGACATCCAGTTTTATATCAGATAGGCTATTCTTCATCTGTTATGTCTCTTTCCTGGTCTGGATATGGGACCGGATTTTTTTTTTTGTCTGTATGTAAGATATTTTTATTTTAAACATTTTGCCTTTCTCTGCTACAGCTTTGCTGCTTTCATTCATTCATTCATTCATTCAATCCTATTTATTGAGTTCTTACTTTGTGCAGAGCACTGTACTAAGCACTTGGGAAGTACAAATCAGCAATATATAGAAATGGTCACTACTCCACAATGGGCTCACACTCTAGAAGGGGGAGACAGACAACAAAACAAAACAAGTAGACAGGTGTCAATACCATCAGAATAAACAGAATTACAGCTATATAGATATAATTAATAAAATAGAGTAATAAATATGTACAACTATACACAAGTGCTGTGGGGAGGGGAAGGGGGTAGGGCAGAGGGAGGGAGTGGAGGAGATGGGGGGAGGAGGAAGAGGAGAGGAAAAGGGGGGCTCAGTCTGGGAAGGCCTACTGGAGGAGGTGAGCTCTCAGTAGGGCTTTGAAGAGAGGAAGAGAGCTAGTTTGGCAGATGTGTGGAAGGAGGGCATTCCAAGCCAGAGGTAGGACATGGTTCAGGGGTCAACTGCAGGACAGGTGAGAACGAGGGACAGTGAGGAGGTTAGCGTCAGAGGAGCAGAGTGTGTAGGCTGGGCTGTAGAAGGAGAGAAGGGAGGTGAGGCAGGAGTGGGGCAAGGTGATGGAGAGCTTTGAAGCCGATAGTGAGGAGATTTTGCTTCATGCGAAGGTTGATTGGCAACCACTGGAGATTTTCAAAGAGGGGACTGACGTGCCCAGAGTGTATCTGTAGAAAGTTAATCTGGGCAGCAGAGTGAAGAATAGACTGAAGCGGGGACAGGAGGATGGGAGATCAGAAAGGAGGCTGATGCAGTAATCCAGTCGGGATAGGATGATAGTTTGAACCAAAAAGGTAGCGGTTTGGATGGAGAGGAAAGGGTGGATCTTGGTGATGTTGTGAGGGTGAGACCGGCAGGTTTTGGTAATGGATTGGATGTGTGGGGTGAATGAGAGACTTCCATGGCATAGTCCTGTACCAGTGTTCACAGAAAGCTTGGGAGGAACACAAATGCTCTGAAGCAAGTTGGGGACATTAGGGGTCCTTTCCAGAAAAACCTCTAGGCTTGGGTGAACTTCATGTATGTCTGTAAAAATAGATCATAATGTTGTCATCATGCCTAAAGTAATATATGGGACAAATATGTGGGACATCACATGCATTGCTTTGTCTGGTATTTGCACGGGCTGTCGTAACCGCCCTGGCTAGTGGTGAATATCTGTACAGATCTACTGTGCACCATTCTGTCGTTTTCCCAAGAACCATAGGAGAGAACATATCTAGATAATTCTATATAATTTTCAGATTTTAAAACACTCCAAGACCTGCAGCTCTTTTGGATTTTCAATCTGAGAACTTATTCTAGTGCCATATATAATAATGTTAATATTAATATTATAATTATATTATAATAATTATTATATTATTATAATAATATTAATAATAACCATCACTTATTTCTAGCATGGTGATCTCTAGGCATAAAAATCAAGAGTTAAGTGTTGGCAAGGAGAGGATTGGAAGATGGTGTTTCTACAAACATTCTTGCTGAAATACAATAGTTACAATTTTTAAAAACACCTCTGTTAAAATCGTTTTGTTAATAACAATAATAATAATAATAGTAATAATAATAATAATAATGGTATTTATTAAGTGCTTACTATGTGCCAGGCACTGTACCAAGTGCTGGGGTGGATACAAGCAATTCAGGTTTGACAAAGTCCCTGTCCCACATGGTGCTTACAGTCTAACTCTCCATTTTACAGATGAGGTAACTGAGGCACAGAGAAGTGAAGTGGGTAAGTGAAGTGACTTGCCCAAGGTCACACAGCAGACAAGTAAGTGGCAGAGCCAGGATTAGAACCTTTGACCTTCTGAACTCAGGCCCGTGCTCTACCCATTAGGCCGTGCTGCTACCCCAACTGTTTTTACTACTGTTTTAAAGGTAAACGTAGAGTTGGAAGAAGATAGTTTGTCAGCAACTGCCAACTTGTACTTCCCAAGTGCTTAGTACAGTGCTCTGCACTGTGAGTGCTCAATAAATACGTTTGAATGAATGAATGAATAAATAGAATGGTGCTATCTACTTAAGCAGTGTGGCTCCTTGGAAAGAGCACGGGCTTTGGAGTCAGAGGTCATGGGTTCAAATGCCAGCTCTGCCACTTGTCAGCTGTGTGACCTTGGCCAAGGCACTTAACTTCTCTGTGCCTCAGCTCCCTCATCTGTAAAATACGGATTGACTGTGAGCTCTCCATGGGACAACCTCATCACCCTGTAACCTCCCCAGTGCTTAGAACAGTGCTTTGCACATAGTAAGCACTTAATAAATGCTATCATCATTATTATAATTATTATCAAGCTCAGCTTCTGCCTTCAAAGCTTGTTTCAAGCAACCCATATTGTGTGTATATATGGAAGCACTGCATCTATCAGAATTTCACAGGAAACTAATTTCAAACAGACTATAATTCACTGCTTCCAGTGGTGTTAAATTTGAACACTCATAATTAGTTCCCTTTACAATGCTAATGAAATTGTACAGTTTCATATTCTGTTACATAAATGCAATGTAATATGGTTGAAAGCATTCCTGAAAATGCCATATCAGGTTATTGCCAAATCATGACCAGGTGTTGGTAACTAAATTACCCTAGTCTTCTGATGCATTCCTAACTAGATCTCCTACTGAAAAGTTGTTTTCTGCCAGGAATGATATATCTGATAAATACATATAGATATATGTAAAATAGTCATGCTAGAACATCAACACAATCTTCTTTGTGTTTTGTTTTGTATTTGTTTATTCATTCATTCAATCATATTTATTGAGCACTTACTGTGTGCAGAGCACTGTACTAAGTGCTTGGGAAGTACAAGTTGGTGACATTTAGAGACAGTCCCTACCCAACAACGGGCTCAAAGTCTAGAAGGGGGAGACAAACAACAAAACAAAACATGTGAACAGGTGTCAAATCGTCAGAATAAATAGAATTAAAGCTAAATGCACATCATTAACAAAATAAATAGAATAGTAAATATGTACAAGTAAAATAAATAGAGTAAATAGAGTAATAAATCTGTACATACATATATACAGGTGCTGTGGGGAGGGGAAGGAGGTAGGGCAGGGGGATGAGGAGGAGGAGAGGAAAAGGAGGGCTCAGTCTGGGAAGGCCTCTTGGAGGAGGTGAGCTCTCAATAGGGCTTTGAAGGGAGGAAGAGAGCCAGCTTGGCGTATGTGCGGAGGGAGGGCATTCCAGGCCAGGGGGAGGACGTGGGCCAGGGGTCGACGGCGGGTCAGGCAAGAATGAGGTACAGTGAGGAGGTTAGCAGCAGAGGAGTGGAGGGTCAGGCTGGGCTGTAGAAGGAGAGAAGGGAGGTGAGGTGTGTGTGTGTGGGGGGGGGGGGGTGAGGTAATGGAGAGCCTTGAAGCCAAGAGTGAGGGGTTTTTGCTTGATGCGTAGGTTGACAGGCAGCCACTGGAGATTTGTCTATATTTGTCCCCTCCATTTTCTTTGCATCACTCCTCAGTTCAATTTCAAGTTCCTTTCCACCTTCCCTAGATTCCATCTGGATTTCATCACATGAGTCCTCATCATGCAGTGTGTCATCTCCAAATTTCCCAATAAGCATTTCTTCTTTCAAAGCTATTGCTTTGAAATATCTACAATTCCCCCATTGTCAAAGTCCATTCTCCATTCATAAATTCATTCAATCATATTTATTGAGCACTTACTGTGTGCAGAGCACTGTACTGAGCGCTTGGGAAGTACATGTCGGCAACATATAGAGACGGTCCCTACCCAACAACAGGCCATCTCTCCATATCACTGAATCATTAACTCCTCCCACTTCCAAGACTTAAACACGGTTCCTTTCAGGATAGCTTTCCAGCCCACTACAGGCTCCATGGTTTTCCTTATATTTCAGATTTCAAAAACACTGTGTTTCTTGGCTTTTCGCATTTCTCAGGTATACAAGCATATACTACCCACTGCCTTGGTTACATCCCCTGGATTCAAGCTAGAGAAAATGGGATGGCCTAGCTGAAAGAAAATGGCTCTGGGAGTCAGAGGACATAGGTTCTAATCCCAGCTCTGCCACATGTCTTCTGTGTGACCTTGGGTAAGTCACATCACTTCTCTGTGCCCTCAGTTACCTCATCTGTAAAATGGGGAATAAGACTGTGAGTCCCATATGTGACAGGGACTGGGACCAAACAGATAAGTTTGCATCTACCCAGCTCTTAGTATAGTGCCTGGCACATAGCAAAGTCTTACAAATACCACAAACATAATTATTACTTTCAGATGATAATTCTGTTGTGGTAACATATGCCAGCATGTCATAACTATCTTCTATGCATTTTCATTTTTATAAATGCTCTTCCCCTTCATCTGATTTATTGGAGAATATGTATCTTTTCACCTGAAATGTTTAGGGTTGATATTGTGCAAAAGTGAGCATTTGTCCATGAAAATGAGCAACAGGACATGGGATAATGTATTCACAATAAATGTTCATTTGAGGTCTCCCGAATCAGATCCAACCTATTACTAACAAAAACAAAAGCTCACAGGAGGTGTTTTGTTCAGAATTCACTGATTGCCAAGGTACCAAGTCCACAGAAAAACAGGACAGCATTTCTCTTGGCTTCTTAGGTTGGAATTTTAACTCAACAAATGCTTCATTATCAATCTGATTATTTGTTTTGATTCCAGATATTACAAGCCATTTTCCCTAATTGCAATTTTCTCTGCAGTAGTTAACTCTGTCATTTTTCATTGCCTCTAGTCTCCTCTATATTTCAACATAAAAGACAAGGTCATAGATAAATAGAAAAAGAACATTAGGATAATGGTGGTACAGTAGCTTGTGCACCAAGTGATCCAGTGAGCCCAGGGTTGGGTAGGGACTGTCTCTATATGTTGCCAACTTGTACTTCCCAAGCGCTTAGTACAGTGCTCTGCACACAGTAAGTGCTCAATAAATACGATTGATTGATTGATTGATATAGAGACGGTCCCTACCCAACAACAGGCTCACAGTCTGGCATACTGGATAGAGCACAGGCCTGGGAGACAGAAGGTCACAGTTTCTAATCCCAGATCCACCACTTATCTGCTGTGTGACCTTGGACAAGTCACTTCACTTCTCTGGGCCTCAGTTCCCTCATCTGTAAAATGGGGACGAAGACTGTGCTCCCCATATGCAACACTACGTGGGATTTTGTTTTGTTGTCTGTCTCCCCCTTCTAGACTGTGAGCCTGTTGTTGGGTAGGGACAGTCTCTATATGTTGCCAACTTGGACTTCCCAAGCGCTTAGTACAGTGCTCTGCACATAGTAAGTGCTCAATAAATACGATTCAATGAATGAATGAATGCACCAGAGACTGGCGGTACAACAGTCACAGTCAAAAAATACAATGTTTTGGAGGATGGGAAGGAGTGACTGCTTGTGCTTCTTCACCCTTTTCAGGCTGGAGCAGAAGCTGATGGAAAATTAAGTGGGATGGGTGAAGGGCAGCTTCTTTCCCAGATTACAGTTCCCCAGTGTGGGGGTAAAGGCTACTAGCAGGGCCCCATGCTGCTACTGTCTTTTCATCTTCCCCAATCTGGAGTACGGACTAGTAGGATGTCCAGGTAGCAGTGATTCTGGGAGAAGTGGTGGGGTTTAACAATGCAGTACATTTATTTGCTCTGCAGAGCAACATTTCCAAACTACCCCTAATTCTGCCCTTGTTGGTGGTTACTGGGAAGTAGGAAGGAAGATTGAATCTACCTCTTCACTGGGATAAAACGGCACTTCTAAGGTGCCCTCATAAGAGAAGCATGGAAATGTTGTCACTCTCCGTTACTGAAAAATCTGCCAATGTACAAATTAGACAATAAAAAGTATCCGTAATTTATGTCATTATCTGCTTTCCTTTCGAGACTGTAAGCTGTTTGTGCGAAAAGATAGCTTCTACCATTCCTACTGTTCTGTACTTTTTTAAGTGCTTTGTGTAATGCTCTGTGCATTGTAAGCCCTCAGTAAGAACCATTGATTGATTCGTTGATACAAAACTCTAATTCATTCCTAGATAGTGCCTGTGAGGGGGTGTGGGTTCTCCAAGGATATTCAGGAACTCCCTGAGCTTACATGGTGGTCATAGGTGCCAACATTTCATTCTGAGGGTGGCAAATGGAGACAAAGCTTTTGGGGTTGTGTGGGGCATTCTAAAAAAAGAAAATAGTCTTATTTGTTATGTACTTACTATTTGCCAGACACTATACTAAACACTGGGGTGGATACAAGCAAATAGGGTTGAACACAGTCCCTGTCCCATGTGGGGCTTACAGGCAATAACTTCACTTTGATGTGATTTATTTTATTTTGTTAGTATGTTTGGTTTTGTTCTCTGTCTTCCCCTTTTAGACTGTGAGCCCACTGTTGGGTAGGGACTGTCTCTATATGTTGCCAATTTGTACCTCGCAAGCGCTTAGTACAGTGCTCTGCACATAGTAAGCGCTCAATAAATACGATTGATGATGATGATGATGATGAAGCACAAACTCTCTTTGACATTCCATGATAGTCAAGGAGACCATATCAAATGCACAGGTAAATCCTACGGCCATAATTAAATGTACACCTGGAAAAAAGGTGAGGAGGTGGCCTTGAAAAGTGAAATTTTGCTGAGCTGGTATCCACTGAATGCACCTACTTCCATGATCACAGTAGTAGGGCTTGTGGATCGAAAAGTCTAGACAGACAAAGTCCCAGTTCTGAAAGACAAACCACAAATCACCACTACCCCGGGGGAACTAGGTGCCCTAGAATGAGGGAGTCTATTCTTAATGAAACAAAAGTTTCCTGGAGCAAGATAGCCAGGGGGAAGACATGCAGAATTCTACTACAAAATTGGGCACCTCCTCCCTGAGCCATCCTCCAAATCAGATGTCCATTAATACATATGTCCAATATGGGGGGATTCCTGAGGTTTCTCATGAAGTGGATAACTTTACGACAACTTTTACTGAACTACCATTCAGCCTGTTGGAGACCTCTCCTGTGAGGCTGTTCTTGCATTTCAGTTGCTTCTGCTCATTTATTTAATTTGCATTAGTTTATTATCAGAGAAAAATGTACTATATACTTTTTTCATCCTTTATTGTGTTCCAAAGTCAGACTCTGAGTTGGTCAACTACTAGATGCTTTCAACTGCCAGGTACTAAACCAGTCTGAATCTAATTACTTTAAACTGTTTTAAAAACCTCATCACATCAAATGATTTAAAGCCATTCCCTGAAATATTGATCCTCTGTAACATTACACTTTTTAAAGATATCTTTAAATATCTTTTAAACCCTATAAAATCTATACCCCAAACCAAATCTAAAGTATCACATTAGTTATGATTATTTTTTTCGAGTCAAATGCTATTGAAGTTTGACTCTCCAACTCTTTATTGACATTGTTAACTAAAATGTAATACAAAAAAACGGGGATTGGAGTTTGTAAATGTGTTGCACAGTTAACTGGGCACAAATGTACCTTTTAAATGGTAACTAGAAGATTTACTTGTTGGTTATCTAGCATCTTCAATAACACAGAAGAAAGATTATAAAGAGAACAAGAAAAAATCAAAATGACCACTATGCCATTGCCACTAGGAACACATTTTATTATTCTCATCATTGTCGTTACTTCTTTCGAAGAAATGTGACATTTTTTAAAGGTCAAAAACACCATGAAAAAAGTATAAGACTGGGTTATAAAAGCTTTGTGTTTGATTGCATTATTTCTACTTTATCAACTTTATGCACATTTTTAGTGCTGGATGTCTTTCTGATATTCTTTTAAAACAGTTTTCATTGTCATAGGATTGTGATTATAATTGACAGAGATGGAAACTATAGATTTTTTTAGAAGTAGGTTTATTCTGAATTCATTTCTGTTTATACGAAGTAGGCCTTTATTGTCCTTTACATGCTGCAATGATGGCACAGTTTCGATTTTCTTTTGATTTTATGGTTAATTGTGTGCCATGCATGAAATAATGCAAAGTTACATAAGCTTAAATTCAGAGCTGAGCTTAACTTTGGTTATTCCTCTCCCAAATCACGTGAAATAGGTTTTAAATGTAAGAAAAAATGAATTTTCAGATATGAAGTTGTTTATGCCAAAAATAAAATCATCACATTCTGTAAGATACAGTATTTATTTAAATGGTAGAAATAATGTATTCATTCCATTCAAATAAAGCTTGTGCCACATCTTAGAGTTCTAGCATTTCCAAATCACTAGGGTAAGCAGGATGCAAAGATGGATATATATCATAGCGCATGCGTGCAGCATTTTAAAATGTACAGCACAATACTTTCCTTTGCCAAATGACCCAGGTTATCTTCAGTAGAATTTAGAGCCTTTATACCCATAAAAGTTAATGGGGACTTCCCAGAGGGCCTGATTAAACCAATCAACCATGTTATTTATGGAGCACTTACTATGTGTAGGGCACCACACTAAGCATTTGGGAAAGTACACTATAATAGAGTTGGTAGATATGATCCCTGCCTATAACGAGCTTACAGTCTACTGGGGGAGACAGGCATTAAAGTAACTTACAAATAGGAGAAATGACAGAGTATGAGGATATTTACGCAAGTGGGTCTCAATGAAAGGTCCCATTGTTGAAGTTTCTCCTAATCTCTAGACAGAACCCAAAAATTGTCTATTCTTCTGAAGACTAAAAGCTTTAACATTGACCTATTTAAGTGTCAGATATTTTTTTCCCAATCAATCCTGTTTGGCCTTTCAAATAGATTTGCACTAGTCAGAATACAATTGTCAAATGCCCTGAATAGCCATCTATCTACTAAGACAGATACTAGCCAGGTAAAATCTTCTTAAAACCGCTAGCATCATTTGGTAGGGAATATTGTGGTATATGGTGTCAGAATTGCATTTCTTTGTTGAGGCAAACTTCGTGAAAGTTGGCTAACCGTCATCTCATGACAGCGCACCACAACCCTGACACAAGCCATTAAATAATAAACAAAAATGAAATTGGAAGTAGAACCAAGATGTACTACATCACTGCTGACACATATAGATTCTGTGTACAAAGCAGGCAATTTTGAACCACTTTATGGTCCATTTCACTGAAAACAAAAATATCCACCCAAACTCCTCAAAGTTTATTTCAAAGGCACCCAACCCTACTATGCCATCAAGGAGACAACAATTTAACTCCGCTCACACACTTACATATTTCACTGTAAACTAGTTAGATTCTTTGATATTTCTTACCTTAATTTATGGGCATGAGAAAAGAACAATCAGATCTTTCATCTCACCTGGCTGTTCACCTGTCAAAACCCCAAACATTAATTAAAATTATTTATAAAAATATATTTACACCCTCAAGCTGTACAATAATTTACGGCATATCTGTATTTCATCTGAAGACTTCACACATAAAAACTACCTTCTTATGATGACAGAATAATTATGAAAAAAATACACCAATATAAATGGAATGACTGAGCAAAATGCGAAACACAGCAGTTACCGTTTCCATTTTAAAACTACGTCAGCCAATCCTCATCATACCATGCTGGTATGTGTGCTGTTTGCAACACATGATGCTGTTTTTTGTTCTAACCTGTCTCCCAGTTCTCTTAAAGCTGAATCTCTCAGGGCTGAAGTTTTCTACGATCTTTCATCTTTGACATCACATTGTCTAGGGCTGTGCTTTGCCACATTCTTAAAGTATTTTCTCCAACTCCTTCACATTTGATTACCCATTTCATCCCACATTTCTGTAGTTGTTTGGACATCCTACTGTCATATTTTTATCTCAATTCCCACCAAGTAAAGTTGTCTTAGCGTAAAAATAATATATCTACCTAATTCAAGAACTCTGATGCTCATGGTTCTTTTTAGCCACTTGATGTTGAGTATGGTTTTTCACAGTTACTGATGAAATTGAACGACCTCAATTAGGTGTTCCAATCTTATAAATGTAGAGAAGTTGTGCAAAACACTGAACTAAGCATTTGGGGGATACAATGAACTAATTAGACAAGATCCCTACCCTGGAGCTAACTATCCAGAGAAGTTATGAGGCAGGTATTAAAATCAATTTCAGATAGGTAAGTCAATCAATTATAAGATTAGATACATAAGTACTGCATAAATAATAGATACATACATATAGGAGGTTGGAGGAACATAAACACCTAAGTGTTTAGGAGGTACAAATTCAAGTGTATAGGTGATGTAGTAAGGTGAGAAAATAGAGTGAGGAGATGAGTGATAAGTCAGTGAAGTGTTCCTGTTAGAGATGTGATTTTGGTAGGGATTACCACATTACTATGTGCATATTAACATATCTGTACATATCTATAAATTATATATTATTAATTATTTATTTACATTGATGTCTGTCTCCCCCTGTAGACTATGAGTTCATTATTGGGGGGAGCATGTTTACCAACTGTATTGCATTGTACTCTTCCAAGTGCTTAGTATGGGGTTCTGTAAACATAACTGATAAATAAATGCCATTGATTGATTGATTATTATCACGTGGCTACCATCCCTGTCAATATCCAAAATGATGTGCTGGCCTTCTTCTTATGATTCTCTAATCCTTTGTCTTTCTCACATCATGATAAGTGTGGTAGGAAAGTCCACGGAATAATATTTCTCCAAATCCCAGGACCACCATGATCACCAACAGGACTAGCAGGCACAGACTGAAATTTGAAAATTATGACAAATAAACATAAGGAAATATTTCCAAATACTTTTCCAACTGCCATGTAAAGAAGAATATGGTTACACCAGAGATGTTGTGTGGGTAGAAAATAACAAGACATTAAGAGGGGTTTGGGATATATTCCTGAGGGAATCTACACTAGGAAATTGGAAGGAGAAGGTTAAGCTTATAGTAATTATAATAACAATGACCTTTGTTAAGCACTTACCAGTTCTAGTGCAGATACGGTGTAAGCAGACCAGACAGAGTCCCTCTCCCACAAGAGATTCACAGACTAAGTAGGGGCTTACAGTCTAAGTAGCACTAAAGAAGAGTTAAGTGGATTCATAAATGATCCACTTAACTCTTCTTTGGTGCTACTTAGACTGGATCTTGTGCTGGGATGATGAGGTGTTCTTAGTGGATTTCCTCTGCTGATTGGCAATTGGGCATGGGATTAACAGAAATGTAGAACTGGTAGTAGCAGTCACTGAAATCCCACTGAAGTACACTGTAGCGTAGTTGGGAAGAACAAAATTTAGACGACCCACATTCTTTGACCATAAGGAGCTTATATTCTAATAGTAGAGCCACACATTAAAATACTTACTGCCAGGGTGATCTAAAGAGTAACTGAATACTCATAGAGCTGAGGAGGGCATCAACAAGTTCATAAGTCCTGGAGCTAGCTGTCGATATAATACAGGTTGATAGAAAAGATGGGATTCTAAATTGTCCATGCACTTAGATCTTTGACCCTTAGACATTTACTATTTGCCCCACCCTCATCCCCACAGCACCTATAGACATATCTATAAATTATATATTAAGGATTATTTATTTAAATTAATGTATGTCTACTCCTCTAGACAGTAACGTCATTGTGGGCAGGGGATGTGACTACCATCACTCCCTTGGTGAACTCATTTGCTCTCATGGCTTCAACTATCATCTCTACACTGATGACACCCAAATCGCCATCTCCACCCGTTCTCCCTCCCTCCAGGCTCGTATCTCCTCCAGTCTTCAGGACATCTCCTTCTGGATGTCTGCCCACCATCTAAAACTCAGCATGTCCAACACTGAGCTCCATATCTTCTCTCCCAAACTCTGTCCTCTCTCTGACTTTCCCGTCACTATGGACAGCACTATCATCCTTCCCGACTCACAAGCCCGCAACCTTGGTGTCATCCCTGACTCCGCTCTCTCATTCACGCCACACATTCAAATCCATTACCAAAGCCTGCCAATCTCACCTCCACAACATCGCCAAGATCCAGCCTTTCCTCTCCACTCAAACCGCTACCTTGCTGGTTTAATCTCTCATCCTATCCCAACTGGATTACTGCATCAGCCTCCTTTCTGATCTCCCATCCTCCTGTCTCTCCCAGTTTCAGTCTATACTTCACTCTACTTCCCGGATTATCTTTCTACAGAAATCCTCAGCCCCTTGCTGGGTAGGGACCGTCTCTATATGTTGCCAGCTTGTACTTCCCAAGCAATTAGTACAATGCTCTGCACACAGTAAGCGCTCAATAAATACGATTGAATGAATGAATGAATGAATGTCACTCCCTTCCTCAAAAATCTCCAGTGGTTGCCTATCAAACTTCAGATGAAGTAAAAACTCCTCACTTTTGAATTCAAAGCTCTCCATCACCTCACCCCCTCCTACCTCAGCTCCCTTCTCTCCTTCCACAGCCCAGCCCACACACTCCACTCCTCTGCCACCGCTAACCTCCTCACTGTGCCTCATTTTCACCTGTTCAGCCGTTGACCACTGGCCCATGTCCTACCTCTGGCCTGGAATGCCCTCCTTCCACACATCCGCCAAGCTAGCTCTCCTCCTCCCTTCAAAGCCCTACTGAGAGCTAACCTCCTCCAGGAGGCCTCCCCAGACTGAGCACCCCGTTTTCCTCTCCTCTCCTCCCCTCCCTATTGCCCTCCTCACCTTACCTCTTTCCCCTCCCCACAGCATTTATGTATATTTGTACATATTAATTACTATATTTATTTTATTAATGATGTGTATATAGCTATAATCCTATTTATTCTGATGGTATTGACAACTGTCTACTTGTTTTGTTTTGTTGACTGTCTCCCGCTTCTAGACTGCGAGCCCATTGTTGGGTAGGGACTGTCTTTATGTGTTGCCGATCTATACTTCCCAAGTGCTTAGTACAGTGCTCTGCACACAGCAAGTGATCAATAAATACAATTGAATCATTGAATGAATCTATCCAAGCACTTAGCATAGTGTTTGACCCATAGTAAGCACTTAACAAGCACTTACTTGTACTTCCAAAGCGCTTAGTACAGTGCTCTGCACACAGTAAGTGCTCAATAAATATGATTGATTGATTAACAAATACCACAGTTATTAATTTATCCATTATTTAGCAGCTACACTAGCTGGAAGTCTATACATGACAACTGAAATAGAGCATTTAAAGTATGGATAATAGGTTAGTGTAATTATGTTTCCAGCCCAGATATTTGTTATATTTGTACATATTTATGACTGTATTTATTTTATTAGTGATGTGTATATATCTATAATTCTATTTATTTTGACACCTATCAACTTGTTTTGCTGTCTGCCTCCCCCTTCTAGACTTTGAGCCCCTTGTCATGTAGGGACTGTCCCTATATGTTTCCAAATTGTACTTTCCGAGAGCCAAGTACAGTGTTCTGCACACAGTAAGCGCTCAACAAATACAACTGAATGAATGAATACATATTTTATTTGTCCTTATATGATTTAAGCACTTAGTACAGTGCTCTGCACACAGTAGGTGCTCAATAAATATGATTGAATGAATGAATTTTGCAGTGAAGTGCCATGAAGGCATGGGCATTATAATTAGTGTTGCTTCTTTATTTATTTCTGAGCCAATTCACTGCTAAACTACTAAAATGTTCATGGTAGCTGAGTAAAGATTTAACAAACTCTAGATGCAAGTTCAGTAAACATTATTATCAAAAGGATAGTTGATGTGATCTGAAGTTCATTACCTTGAATGAAAAAACTCATATTTCCATTTTCCAAAAGTTCAGTAACATTCAACACCAAAATTCCAGGGAAGCTAAGCAATATTAAGACTGAGAAAGTTTTTTTTTTAATGTACCTTTTCTAAGAAAACAAGGAAAAAGTAGAATGCTGCTTTCAGAAATACCACTACATCCTCTACTATATGACTCACTAATTGAACAGTGAATGAGAATGAAATATTGCCAATAGCCTTTCTAAACTTGCAGGGCAAAATTAACATTCAGCTAAATGGAATGTTCACATGGAAACAGCAACTGCCAAATGCCTACAATGCACCTTATTAAAAGAAGCTTTTTATTACACATGATGAGGATCTTCAATCCATTAACCCCCATCTGTGTTTGTTAAATGGATCTCTAAATTTCAGAAAAAAAATATTAAAAGACACTCGTACAGAACAGCCTCAGGCCAATAATTTAGCTTCCTCTATTAGCTTCTTAAAGTCCAAACTAACAGCACTCAATTAAAAACAAAACAAAAGCATACGCATAATTGAAAATAGAAAGAATAATAGTCTCCTCCTTTTTATTTTATCAGATAAGGAATAAAGACCTAAACGTTCCCCACAATATTTATACCCAGCTTTTAAAAGAATATGTGCAACACAATTGCTTTGATTACACTTCTGCAGGGAGAGTGGGAATCATGCCAGGAACAAAGAGCTTCCATTCTCTTTGTATTCTCAAATGCTTATTTGTCCATTCCTCCTTGATATGCATATGCATGCCCCATTACTGTTAATGGTGCCACCACACTTGTTAATAGGACAGTGACCCTTCTTGAACAGTCTCTAGTTATACATCCAATTGACTCTGATGGAAACATATGTAGGATCATTAATTGAGTAAATGATCACAGTAACAATAACAGTAATGGAAATTTGCTTATTAATAATGGTTATTAAAAGAGTCATTGTATTTATAAGGCAATGCAACTGGGCAAATCAGGATAATGAAGGTCGATTGATTTTTCTCAATTACTGAGGCTAAAAGAGTAAATGGTGATCAATCAATCAATTAATGGAAGTTATTGAGCACTTATGGTATGTGGGACACTGTACTAAGGGCTTGGGAGAGTACAACAGAGTTGGTACACATGTTCTCTGCCCACAAGGAGCTTACCATCTAGAATGGGAGCGACATTAAAATAAGTTGTGGAAATGTACCTGCGTACTGTGGAGCTGAGTGTTAGGTGAATATCAAGTGCTTAAAGTGTATAAACTCAAGTGCATGGACCATGCAGAATAAAGAGGGAATAGGGGAAATCAGGGCTTAGTTGGGGAAAGTGTCTTGGAGGGATGTGATTTTAATAAGGTTTTGAAGGTAGGGAGAGTGGTAGTCTGTTGTATATGAAGGGGAAGGGAGGTCCAGGACAGAGAGAGGACATGGGCAAGGGGTCAGTGGTGAGATATATGGTATCAAAGTACAGTGAAAAAGTTGCCATTAGAGGAGCAAAGTAGGTTGTAGTAGGGAATCAGTGAGATAAGGTAGGAGGGGGCTAGATAACGGAATGCTTTAATGCTGATAGTAAGACATTTCTGTTTATGCAGAGGTGGATGGGCAATCAATTAAGGTTCTAGATGTGTGGAGACATGAACTGAATGTTTTCTTAGAAAAAGGATCCAGGCAGCAAAGTGAAGTTAGAACTGCAGGAAGGTGGGGGAGGAGGCTGATGAAGTACTCAAGGTGGGAAAAGATAAGTGTTTTGATCAAACTAGTAGCAATTTGGCTGGAGAGGTAAGGGCAGATTTTAGCAATGCTGTAAAGGCAGAACCAGCAGGATTTAGTGACAGATGGCATATGTGGGTTGACTAAGAGAGACAAGTAGAGAATAATGTCATGTTTATTGGCTTGTGAGATAGGGAGGACAGTGGTGTTTCCTAAGTGATGAAAAAAACTATGGGAGGAGAGAATTTGAGTAAGATGATGAGCAGTCCTGTTTTGGACACACTGAGTTTGAAGTGTTTGTGGGACATACAACTAGAGACGTCCTGAAAGCAGAAGGAAATGTGAGGTTGCAGAGAAAAAGAGGTCCACGCTAGAGAGGTAGATTTGGAAATCTTCTGTGTAGAGATGGTAATTGAAGCCATAGTAGTGAATGTGTTCTCCAAGACAGTGGGTGTGGATGAAGAATAGAAGGGGATTGGAACTGAGCCTTGAGGAACTCCCACAATTAGAGGGTGGAAGGCAAAGAAGGAACCTTTGAAACAGACTGAAAAGGAATAGCCAGAGGGATATGAAGAGAATCAGGAGAGGAGAGCGTTTGTGAAACCAAGGTTAGATAATACTTCCAGAAGGGGGTGGTCCACAGTGTTGAAGACAGCTGAGGGTCAAGAAGGATTAGGATGGAGTAGAGCCCATTGAATTTGCAAGAAGAAGGTCAGTGGCAACTTTAGGCAAGTTTCCATGAAGGGGTGGAGGGGGATGTCAGCAGATTGGAGATGCAGTGGATGCAGCAGGGGCAGACAACTCATTCAAAGAGTTTGAATAGGAATGGTAAGAAGGAGATTATGGGGCGATAGCTAGAAGGAGTCATGGAAGCAAGGAAGGGTTATTTTTTAATTTATTATTTTAGGATAGGAGATAGGAGTGAGGAAGAAGCCATCGGAAAGAAAAGAGCTGAAGTTGTTAGGGCAGGAAGAAGATGGGGCAAGCATTTTGATAAGGTGTGGCATGATGGGGTCAGAGGACAAGTGGAGAAGGCGGATTTTGAGAGGAGGTGGGAGATCTCGAGGTACAGCTGTGAAAGATGGGAGAGTCAAAGGAAGGGCAAGAGGAGGACAGTACCGGAGAGGAGCAGGTGAGATTTTAGGGAGCTCATAATGCTCTATAGTTTCAATTTTATCAATACAGTACATGGCCAGGTCATTAGTGGCAAGACAAAAATAATAATAATGATAATGATGGCATTTATTAAGTGCTTATTATGTTCAAAGCACTGTTCTAAGCTCTGATATTGGTAGGGGGACCTGTTGGGGCAGGAAATTTGAATAGGGGTTAATGCTGAAGCACCTGACACATGCAATGGCAATGGAATTCAATAAGGATGGAAAAATAATGTTGCTGGGCAGAGAACAGAATTAAAGCAGAAACAGTATGGCTCAGTGGAAAGAGCACGGGCTTTGGAGTCAGAGGTCGTGGGTTCAAACCCCAGCTCCTCCAATTGTCAGCTGTGTGACTTTGGGTGAGTCACTTAACTTCTCTGTGCCCCAGTTCCCTCATCTGTAAAATGGGGATTAAGACTGTGAGCTCCCCGTAGGACAGCCTGATCACCCTGTAACCTCCCCAACGCTTAGAACAGTGCTTTGCACATAGTAAGCACTTAATAAATGCCATCATTATTATTATTATTATTATTAAACTGAGATACATAAGGTTAGCCTGATATCTGGATTTCCTCCAGCAGTGCCTCACACCTCAAGCACAGGAGGTGACCCAGGGCAACAAGTTTGTGGCATGAAATCAGCATGAGGACCAGGGAGCATGGGAGTTGGGAGTTGCATTCAATGGAGAGGACAGTTGTGAGCATCAACTTATGTGTCATGAAGCGGTTATCAATGAACTCTGGAACATTTACTACAGAAGAATACACTGAAATCCAACCTAGGGCAGATATTCAAAAGGGTAGCTCACTAAACAAAATGGAATTTAAGTGTCTCAGAGAGTGCTTGTCCATCACCATTCAGTTTGAGTAAACGACATTTTTATGATTGGATTTTCACTCTATTTCATATTGATATGGGTGAACCTTTACCCTCTGCTTGAACCTGCAAAAGTAAATGAAGCTGAGCACTTGACATCCATTTGCAGATCCATGTTAGAATGCACGTGCAGTCTTCATTCATTCATTCAATCATATTTATTGAGCACTTACTGTGTGCAGAGCACTGTACTAAGCTCTTGGGAAGTACAAGTCGGCAACATATAGAGATGGTCCCTACCCACCAACGGGCTCACAGTCTAGAAGGGGGAGACAGACAACAAAACAAAACATGTAGACTAGTGTCAAAACCATCAGAACAAATAGAATTAAAGCTAGATGCACATCATTAACAGAATAAATAGAATACTAAGTATGTACAAGTAAAATACATAGAGTAATAAATCTGTACAAATATATATACAAATGCTGTGGGGAGGGGAAGGAGGTAGGGCAGGGGGGATGGGGAGGAGGAGAGGAAAAAGGGGGCTCAGTCTGGGAAGGCCTCCTGGAGGAGGTGAGCTCTAAGTAGGGCTTTGAACGGAGGAAGAGAGCTAGTTTGGTGGATGTGTGGAGGGAGGGCATTCCAGTCCAGGGGAAGGACATGGGCCAGGGGTCAACGACGGGACAGGCGAGAACAAGGTGCAGTGAGGAGGTTAGGGGCAGAGGAGCGGAGGGTGTGGGCTGGGCGGTAGAAGAAGAGAAGGGAGGTGAGGTAGGAGGGTGTGAGGTGAGCATACAATCTAGAGGGGAGGACTGACATTAAATCAGGGATATGTGAGTGCTGCGGGGCTGAGGGTGGGGTGAATATCAAGTGCTTAAAGGGCACAGGAGTAGAATGCTTCACAGGGCTAGCATTTTAGACACCTTAGGAAAACCAGGCTGGGTCATGGTACTAAAAGCATTAACTCCTTATTGGTCCTTTAGGTTCACTACCTAAGCCATTTCTTGCTGGGCTGAGCCCAGGAGACATCCATTCTGAGATTCAGTATTTCTCTAAGCTTGTCTGCAGTGGTAATAGTTTGAAGAGTGGAACTTCTATGTACATCTCTGTTATTTATTTATTCATTCATATTAATGCCTGCCTCCCCCTCTAAACTGTAAGGTTGTTGTGGGCAGGCGATATGTCTGCTTATTTTTGCACTCTCCCAAATGCTTAGTACAGTGATTTGCATACAGTAAGCCCTCAATATGAAACAAAAAACTTCTAAGACAGCACACCATCTAAGTCTTTAAACCTGCCAATTCCTTAAGGCTAAGGTCATGAGATGATGGTGGGATTGGAAGAGAAAGGCTCTGTTGTTCAGAAAATCTGGAAGGCTCCACAAAGTAGTCTCTCCAAGCCACCATCCAATCAATCGTGCATATTGAGCTCTTACTGTGGGCAGAGCAACATGCTAAGAACCCGGGACAGTACAACACAACAATATAACAGACACATTATCTGCCCACAATGAGTTTTGTCCAAGTGCAAAATCTAGCTCAGTTCAGAGCTGGGTGTAGCACAAGTCCCTCATTCATCTGTTGGCCTGATGAGTCTGATTAAGGTTGAGTATATCTGGATTAATAAATCAGGAAGTATAATGCTTTAATGGTGGAGTAAGATAGATATTCGAAGAAAAGAGTGTTAAAAAAAAAATCAACGCTTTACTAATTGGATAAGTTGTTTCAAAGTATCAGTGGTTCTCCTATGACAAAATTTTCCAGATTTTCAACAGAGAATGGGAATGGACACAGGGGTAATTTTCTCTCTCAACTTCTTCCCATATCATCCTGAAAGACTAGATAAACCTTCTGCAGAGGATCATCTGTTTTATGTGATTGTCAGAGAGGATTAGTGAAAAGGGCATGAGACTCACTAACATAAGAAATCCAATCTGGAAAATGATCTCCAGCAATGTCCCCATACATATAAACATCATGACCTTCACGAGTTGTTTTCAGGCAATATGGTTTTCTGAAACCTTTGGGCATAAACTTCAATATTAATAAAATATTTCGACAGGATCAAAAAGGAAACCAGGAATCAACGAAACAATGTTCATTGGTTTTCAAATTCATTTGAAAGGAACTTTTCCTTCTTGTTTAGAATCAGGGGATATTGGCAATGTCATCATAGGGCTAACCTCATTACAAGGTGAAAATATTTAAAGAATCCAGAAATAGCAATAATAAATGCATATCTAATGTTCCCCAAGCAATGTGAGGTCATAATTTGTACTTTTTATCACTTTTCAAAGGAATTGTCTTTAAAAGGGTTTGATTACCTGTTTTCCATAAAATTATATCCATGGTCGACTTCTTATTGGCTTGAGAGAACCTCTAAGTAATGGTTATTTGTTTCCTCTTTTACCTATCAATCTGCCTGCCTGAACTCTAGTGGTGTTTCTGAGGCCGAGGGTAGCAGTGAGGCAATGTGACATTGTTGGGAGGGAAAAATATCTGAAATACTCTGTCAATCAGCACTGATTTCAGAGTTTTCCAAGCTGTTTCAAGGTGTATTAGTGATATGTGGCCCTGTGAGAAGTATAGTGGATAGATCATAGGCTTGGAAGTCAGAAGGATCTGGGTTCTTCTGATCCCCAGTCTGCCATGTGTCTGCTGTGTGACCTTGGACAACTCTCTTAACTTCTCTATGCCTCAGTAACCTCATCTGTAAAATGGAGATTAAGATTGTGAACCCCATGTGGGACAGGGACTGTGTCCAACCCAAATTGTTTGTATCCACCCCAGCATTTAGAATAGTGTCTGTCACATAGTAAGCACTTAATACCACAATTATTATTAACATTAATAGTATTGGTAAGATTAGCATTAGATCAGACACTGACAGAACACATTTCTCTACTGCAATGTGCATTTGCAAAATGCCCTGGCTCCTGCAGATATGCCTCAGTGAAAATTTAATATGTACCCTGAATATTATTTTTCTTGTTAAAACAGAAAAGTTTGTTTAGTTCAGTGCTTCTAGAGTATAATATGTGGTTAAAATGAATTGATATGTAACTAACTCAAAAATCTCCAGTGGCTACCAAATCAACTGACACATCAGGCAAAAACTCCTCACTCTCGGCTTCAAGGCTGTCCATCACCTCACCCCCTCCTACCTCACCTCCCTTCTCTCCTTCTCCAGCCCAGCCTGCACCCTCCACTCCTCTGCCGCTAACCTCCTCACTGTGCCTCCTTCTTGCCTGTCCCGCCGCCGACCCCTGGCCCACGTTCTTCCCCTGGCCTGGAATGCCCTCCCTCCACACATCTGCCAAACTAGCTCTCTTCCTCTCTTCCAAACCCTACTGAGAGCTCACCTCCTCCAGAAGGCCTTCCCAGACTGACCCCCTTTTTCCTCTCCTCCCCATCGCCCCCCCTTCCCTACCTCTTTCCCCTCCCCACAGCACTTGTATATATTTGTACAGAGTTATTACTCTATTTTACTTGTACATATTTACTATTCTATTTATTTTGTTAATCATGTGCACATAGCTATAATTCCATTTATTTTGATGGTTTTGACACCTGTCTACATGTTTTGTTTTGTTGTCTGTCTCCCCCTTCTAGACTGTGAGCCCATTGTTGGGTAGGGACCATCTCAATATGCTGCCGACTTGTACATCCCAAGCGCTTAGTACAGTGCTCTGCACACAGTAAGACCTCAATAAATACGATTGAATGAATGAACTAATTATCACTTAGCTACAAATATAAAGAAAACATTGATTCCTAAAAGGAGAAAGATTAAAAAAAAAAAAGTAAAGGGCTTAAGGACTACAGTCATATAAAATTACATTTCTTGACTAGATTTTTAAAAATCTATTGCAGCAGTGAATGTTTATTTTTTTCACTACCTGTTGTACCAAACAATTTTATTTTTAAGAAGTTAATTAAGTTATAATATGATTTATGCACTTCTAAAATTACTTTGTCTAGTCAACAACTCATTTCTAAATAAATGGTATCAAGGCATCTATGAAAGTTTGAGTAACCAAACACTGTTCGAAAAAGACTTGCTTTTCTCCCAAAGCCAGATTTTAAAACGTGTATCAACTGGCAAGTTTCATGTTTCTACTTTCTGGTATTCTTCCAAGTGCTTAATACTATGGTCTTTATATAGTAGGTGCTCAATAAATAATATTAATTAAATGAAGGCAAATTCCCTAGGCTATTTTTAGAGATTGATTCTACAGTTGTTTCTTGTCTAACTTTAAAGGGTCTCGAACACTTCAATTAGAACTTATTCTAAAGTCAAAGTTGATTGTTGACCTCAGTACTTACCAGTTAGCAAAATATAATTTCATTTGGTGTTAATGTGATACATGTGGTTATATTGAGAGAATTCTGATTCTATTAGACTCAATGCACATGAGTGGAGGCATTTATTGGGCATCTATTAAGTGCAGTGCACTGACATAATCATTTTCAAAAGTACAACAGAAGCAAGACATGCTCTTTGGTCAGAGGATGCTTTCACTCAACTACTGTATGAAAAGTTGGTATTAGCTTTGTCCTGGATGGACAGCCTCTTTTCCTTAGACTTTACTTCAGCTATGTTATAAAATCAAGAGAAAACTTTCATGACCTGATTTTCCTCATCCAAATTTGTTCTATTGAATGGATTTATTCTGTTTTGTGTCTCATTTTTGGGATGAAATGTACACTTGAAATAAATTACAATTTAGTTAGCTGCTTTTGTGTTCTTCAGGGCAAAGGGGAAGGCTTATATACCAATTTATAAAAGCAGCGAGGTAGCTAAATGCCATCCTCTTAACATTAGTTATGGTATTTGTTAAATGCTTACTCTGTGCCAAGAACTGTGCTAAGCACTAGGGTATATATAAACATAACGAATCAGGCCATGTCCCATGTGAGGCTCACATTTTAAGTCAGTAGATAAAAAACAGCCACAACAGTGAATTGCAACAAGTAACAGAATCAACGGGCCAAAACAACGTTGTCAAAACAAGTAAGAGAATGGATTTCAGCCTCCGCATTGTTCCTGGTAAACTTTCCTAAGCAGAGCCAGGTAACCTTGGATAGTAGTTCTGTTATTCCCTTTTTTTCTTATGGTATTTGTTAAAAGCTTACTAGGTACCAGGCACAGGTATTTGGTTCAAAGGCCAATAAGGAATATGTAGTTTGTTTGAGGACATGCATACATAAATACAATGGTTGGCAGTTGAATTTTCCTTGGAGGGTATTTGTGGACAGTATGGGCTTGACCAGCTCTAAGAGCAGAGGCTTAGCTCTGAAAAGGCTTCCTATGTTTCATTAAAATATGCAATTGAATTCAAAAGTACACTGTGTTGGCTACAGCATGTGTTTCATGACTTCTCTTTGGATAGTGAATGATATCAAAACCAGGAAACATGAGCCAGCATGGAAGAAATGTCTGGGAGCAGGCAATGTTAGAAATGGTGAGTACTACGAAGGAAACTTTATTGTTGGGTAACATAAGAATGTCACCCCCACATTTAGGAGTACCAGCTGTACTTGTTTTCACCCACTTTGCCCTATGAGCATTTAAATCAAGGTTCTTGACATTCTGCAACTAGCCTTCTTTCAGTGGACACTAATGCTTCAGTGATTTGGAGATTTATGGTTTCTTGAAGATTACAACACTCTAGAATTGCCTCTGAGCTCCTACACATATAAGGTGGGAAAGTAATTTGATTTTCTGAGGTTTCCAAAGTAATCTTTTTTAAAAAAAATCCAAAGCTAAGATTTGGGGGGCTATGTGTCAATTCTAGAATTATGGGTTCTTCAGTCAGACCCCGATTGTGTTAATGTTCAGGACTGGAAAGAAACATGAATCTGCTTGGAAACTACATTTCCTAGAAAGCAAAGTGCCTACATTTTCCAGAACCAGCCAGGAATGAGAATAATCAAGCTGGCTGTAAGTTTAAGACAAGGAACCCTCTACTTCTCTTTGTCTATCTTGTGAACCTGTACTTATGGTCTTGCAGAAGCTTCTACTGGGTACTTCCTATGAGTAGAAACTTTTAGAATTTGTATGTGTTTATTAAATGAACTTCATAAAATGTGTTTGTGTTTTTATAAATGCTTATGTATATAGGGGAGTATTGGAATTTGCATCTGATTTCCCTTCTTATTCCTTCTCTTTGCTTTTTGAATTAAACTATTTTCTGAATCTCAGTTCAGAATGTTTTGGAGAGGTGGATAAAGCCACCATGAATTTCTCTCAGGCCACTTCCTGGTTAATTCTGATAGAGCAGCTGTCACTGCTGTCAATTTGATAAAGTCCAATAAGTTCCTTCCAAATAGGCCAATGAAGTTAGACTGCAACCCCTGGAACTTTTCCCAGAGTGGAAATTTAATCCCACCAATTCATAAATATAGATGTAATTAACAACAAACATAGGTTCTAATCTTGAATCAGCCAGCTGATGATTTCAGATGCTGTTTAATTGAATAAATCTTCCTTGATCCAAATTTTGCATTAATACCCTTCTACTGTTTTCTCTCATCTTTCATCTCCCAGGCTGTTAGCTTCCTGCAGAGAAAGTTTCTGTGGCTGCTGTGTTTTAATGGGATTTCAATTATTACATAACTTGGCAGATACCAAGGAGGAAAACAAAACTTCAGGAGCTCAGCCTTAAGTGAATAGTCCAAGCTATTATACCATCATGACCCACTATCATCTTCCCAAGAGAAAATCAAGCCATGACTTCATAAAAGCCAAGATTCCATATGTTTTCAAAGGAAGCACAAGGATAATTTTTTAAAACAATTATGTCTATACTATAGGAATTCTAAGAAAGGTATTTTAGTTGTAATAAGGCATCTTCTACCTGTAGAGAATTTGGATAAAACCGAAGTTTCTGAGCAGGAGTAGAAAACATTTCTGGGGACTACTTTACTTTAAATGCTTACTTTGACTGCTATTTCACATTTTGATCAAAAGCTTCATAGGAAACAAGAGACAAGGAGGCAAAAAAGAAAACAGTAACAAAGTTGCAAACTTTGAACATAACACAACAAGGGACAATGTTTGTGTACCATGTGCCAGCAAAAATTGGCCCGTTCAGTCATGAAATTCATAGGTGAATTTTGTTGCTAGTGATGCCTTCTTTGAATATGAATATGAGTATCTACATTTGCCTAAACTTTATCATATCTGCAGAGAGCAGAAAAAGGAAAATCTTTGTGCAAATGTATTCAATTAAAATAACTTCCAGGAAATCTTAAAGCAATAAAGACAATTTAATTAATTAGTTTATAGTATTGTAGAAGATTTGGAAAACTGTTATTCTAAAAATAGAGATAAAATATTTTATTTTAGAATAGACTCAGAACCATGGGCTTCTTGAGATCATCATCATCATCAATCATATTTATTGAGCGCTTACTATGTGCAGAGCACTGTACTAAGCGCTTGGTAAGTACAAATTGGCAACATATAGAGACAGTCCCTACCCAACAGTGGGCTCACAGTCTAAAAGATTGGAGACACCTGGCTGCACAATACGAATAAAGAGTAGATTTAAAATGGACCCTACTGAATTCAGCTCTCTGTAAAGAAAAGGTAATAATAATAATAATAATGGCATTTGTTAAGCACTTACTATGTGCAAAGCACTGTTCTAAGCACTGGGGGGATACAAGGTGATCAGGTTGTCCGACGTGGGGCTCACAGTCTTAATTCCCATTTTACAGATGAGGTAACTGAGGCACAGAGAGGTTAAGTGACTTGACCAAAGTCACACAGCCGACAACTGGCAGAGTGGGATTAGAACCCATGACCTCTGGCTCCCAAACCCTTGCTTTTTCCACTGAGCCACTCTGCTTCTCAGGTACAGAGGATCTGGAAAAGTTCTCAAAATAGTGGCCCAAGTCAATGTTTCATCAACATTTGAATAAGACAGAATTCAGAGATTAAACACTGAGATAAAGACTGAAATTTGGCAATGTAAATCCTGCGATTGCATAATTTTTCATCTGACTGGGGCCAGATCATCAGATCTTCAGATCTTGTTGTGACTTTCCTCTACAACTTTTCCTTGGGGAAGGGGATGGAAAAAGTTTGAAATCGATATAACCAAAAACTGGACAGGGTCCATGTCTAATTCCTACATATATATTCTCTCCCAGTATTTAGTACAGTGATTTGCACAGAGTAAACACTTAGTAAAATTAAGTACAACTAGTTTTACCACAGGCATTGGTTAAACGGAGATACCACGCTATACTGAAATCATATGGAAAGCTCCACGTAAGAAGAGAGACAAAAAGTCAATTACCTGCATGGGAGAAAGCATCATGCGAAAAGGGGACTTCTCTCTCATCCAATCTCTCATGAATACTAAGCTCCTTTCCCTATTGCTTAGAGGGTAGTTTAGTTTTCTTATGGAAGAGAAAGCAAACTCCTCCCAGAGTGCCCCACTGACCTCTGGTAAATGTAATTTTTGTCCCTTCAATCAATCAATAGTATTTCTTGAATGCTAACTGTGCGCAGAGCACTGTACTAAGCACTTGGGAGAGCACAGTATAACAATTCCTCTGCCAGCTTTCATTGCACTAGATTTGTCTGGAGGGTTTTAAAGCACATTACTTTGCCCGTGGTCTAAACATCTAAAACTAGCACAATATGTATATTTGGTCTTCCTTAAAGTGTCTAAGAGCATAACGAAAAAAATACAGATTTGATTTAACAATTAAAATGCAATTATATAAATTACAAATATTAATTTGTTACACTCTTGACTTGGAAATAAATCATTTGCATTCATTGCAGTAACACTTTTTTTGCCTTCCCTTTAATGGACCCCTGAGAATATGTACCTCAAATAGGAGGTTACCTGGTCAACCAATTGATGACATATCTCTCTGTAATGAATAAATCTCATTTCATTAAAAGTAATGTGAAAAAACTTTTAGTCAGTAGAATTTTCCCTGGAATCTAACATTTATGAGCTAGGTACTGTCTGAATAAATTTGGTAGCTATTTATGCCAATAGATGCTTAAATTTTGGTTCTGTTCTGGAAACCAGTGAGCTCAGCAGAAACAGGACTATTTCATTCTGAGAAAATGATGTTTTCAATTAATTTAATGTTAGATTATTTATGGACTGATTAATTACTAAACTTTTTCAACTGAAATTCGATAGTGCTATCTTTGGTCAAATTACAGAATTCTTTCTGTGACTGACAGCTCTGCATAGTCTGGTTTTAATCAATGAAATTCATTTCTCGTATGGTGAATTGCCTCTTGCTTGATAATATAAAGGCTTATGCAATACTTTTAAAATAATGTATTGGCTTATATAAACATTAACAAAGAACAATCAAGAATTGAGCCTATGTTTTCCCAAGAGCAACAACATAATTTTTCATATATTTATTTTTATATTTGCATTTATCTAGGTCATGTTTTCTTTCTGTCTCATGTTCTATCTAATTCTTCATTAGGCAAATTCTAGTGTTCTGAAATGGTCTCAACTCCAAACTCTCCATCCACCACCACTTGAATAAGCCCCCTTCACCTAACAGATACAGACCTCTCTAAGATAAGTAATAACATTCTACTCACCAAATCTGATGACTTTATTCATTCAATCTTATTTATTGAGCTCTTACTGTGTGCACAGCACTGTACTAAGCGCTTGGAAAGTACAAGTCAGCAACATATAGAGAAGGTCCCCATTCAACAACAGGCTCACAATCTACATTTTCCTAGTCCTTCTACACCACTCAGCTTCTTCTGCCATTGTAGACCACCCCCTTTTCTTTGAAACTTTATCCAACCTTGGATTTCGCTGACACTGTCCTCCCTTGGTTCTCTTCCTACCTCTATGATGGCTGCTTCTCAGTCTCTGTTGCTGGCTCATCCTTTCCCTCCCACTCTCTGACAGTAAGGGCCCCTCAAAGTCCAGTTCTAGGTCCCCTTCTATTCTCCTTCTATACCACACCTTTGGAGAACTCATTTGCTCTCATGGCTTCAGTTACCATCTCCATCCAGATTCAGGCACTTAGTACAGTGCTTTGCACACAGTAAACACTCAATAAATATGATTGAATGAATGAATGAATGGCTCCAGGCCTAAACTCTCACCTTCCCTGCAACCTCACATTTCCTCCTGTCTTCAAGACGTACCTACTTGGATGACCCACTGACACCTCAAATTAAACATGTCCAAAACTGAACTCCTTATCTTCCCACCCAAAACCTGTCCTCCCCATTCTTTACCATCACTGCTGTCAGCATCACTATCCACCATTTCACAAGCCCACAAACATGGCATTGTACTTGACTCATCTTTCTCATTCCACCCACATATTCAATGTCACCAAATCCTGTCAGTTCTACTTTCACAACGTTGCTAAAATCCACCTTTTCCTCTCCATCCAAATTGCTACCATGCTGAGTCAAGCACTTATCCTATCTCTCCTTGAGAATTGCATCTGTCTCCTCGCTGACCTCCCAGCTTGTCTCTCCCCACTACAATCCATACTTCACTCTGTTGCTTGTATCATTTATCATGAAAGTGTTCTGTCCAAATCTCCCCACTCTTCAAGAATCTCTATTGATTCCTTATCCACCTCCACCTCAAACAAAAACTCCATCAGCTTTAGAGCACTTACTCTGTTTGGCCCATCTTGTCTCACCTCGTTAATCTCCTACTACAGCCCAGGCAATACACTCCACTCCTCCAGAGCAGTTTACTCACTGTGCCCCGATCTCATCTATCTCACTACTGACCCTTTCCCACGTCCTCCCCCTGGCCTGGAACTCCCTCCCCCACATTTTATGCCAGACCATCACTCTCTCCACATTCAAAGAATTGTTGAGGACTCATCTCCTCCAAGAGGCCTTCACCAATTAAGTTCTCTTTTCCTTGGGTCACTCTCCTTCTACATTGTCTGTACACTTAGATCTGTGACCATTGGATATTTGATACTCTCCCCACCCCCAAACCCACAGCATTTGTTTACATATCTTTAAATTATATATTACAAATGATTTATTCATATCAGTGTCTGTTTCTCTCCTCTAGATTGTAAACTAGTTTTGGGGAGGGAACATGTCTGCTAATTCCGTTGTATTTTCCCAAGTGCTTAATACAGTGCTCTGCCCAAAATATTCTGGGTTGTTTGATTGAAATAAAAACCACCAGGTGTGAACTCCAAAAAATCTCCCCTCACCCTACCCAGCTCCCTCCCAGCCACACTATCTACTCTCTCATCATTCTTGCCCAGCTCTCAAAAGGAGATCTCCTGAATTCTTTCAAAATCAACCCCCTCCAAAACCTCCAACATCATCCCTTCCCACCTTCTAAAAACACTTGTACCCAGGGGTTCCAACTTTCCAGTTGGAGCAGAGGTGTGAAAAGGAAGCAGATATTTTAGTGGGAAAGAGGAATAGAAAGGGATGGATTTCATAGTTCTAAGAAGCCAACAGCCTCAGGATCTTTTTGATAAGACAGTGAGGAGGTTTGAGAATCCAGCTCAAAAAATCAGAGTGGGAGTCATCCATTGCCCCTACAGAGTGAACATCTATACTTGTGCCCACTCTTCTTTCTTCCCTGACCACCATCTTCAATCACTCAATCTGGGATGGCTCTCTACTTTCTGCATTCAAACATGCCAATATAACCCCTTATTAAAAAACTATTCTCTAAATGTCACTGCACTATCCAGCTACCATCCATCTCCCTCTTCCCATTCCTGTCCAAACTATTCAAATAGGTTTATACATCCATCTGTTGCTTTTACTTCCTCTGCTCCAACACCCTTCTTGAGTCTTTACAATCAGATTATCACCTCCTTCATTGAGACCCCTACTCACTGAGCTCAGTGTCTCCAAGCTACACCATGATCTCCATATGCAATCTAAACAGAATACAGAATTTATATCCCTACTTGGAACATGTTCAACTTGGAGCCCCATAGCATATGGGGCTAGTAGATTTGAGTGACAAAAGGTGTAATGTGATCTTTATTTCACTACAAGTCCCAGAATCCTAGAATGAAGACAAGAAAATTTTTGAAAGCTATAAGGTATACAGGAGTTACAAGGCCCCAGCAGGTCAGAATATGATGTTCCTATGGCTGTTGGGACTGCATTCATTCATTCAATCGTATTGATTGAGCACTTACTGTGTGCAGAGCACTGTACTAATCACTTGGGAACAAGTTGGCAACATACAGAGATGGTTCCTACCCAACAATGGGCTCACAGTCTAGAAGGGGGAAACAGACAACAAAACAAAACATGTAGACAGGTGTCAAAGTTGTTAGAACAAATAGAGTTAAAGCTAAATGCACATCATTAACAAAAATAAATAGAATAGTAAATATGTACAAGCAAAATGAATAGAGTAATAAATCTGTACAAATATACATACAAGTGCTGTGGGGAGGGGAAGGAGGTAGGGTGGGGGGATGGGGAGGAGGAGAGGAAAAAGGGAGCTCAGTCTGGGAAGGTCTCTTGGAGGAGGTGAGCTCTCAATACGGCTTTGAAGGGAGGAGGAGAGCTAGTTTGGCGGATGTGTGGAAGGAGGGCATTCCAGGCCAGGGGAAGGACGTGGTTCAGGGGTCGATGGCAGGACAGGCAAGAACGAGGTACAGTGAGGACATGAGCTAGAATAAGCTCCTCTCTAGGATGCAAGCTTGTTGTAGGAAGGGAATGTCTCTCCTAACTCTACTGTATTATTCTCTCCCAAGTGCTTTGTAGTGTGCTCTGCACAAAGTGAATGCTCAATAAATATCCCTGATGATGATTCTAGTTACATTCAAACAGTTGGGTGCAAATCCAAGATTTCCTGGATTAAGCAAGATGTTTATATATTTTTGAACTAAGAACCATTTATCTGGCAAAGTCCTCCATGGTGAGCAGATAACCTTGGAGGACTGCAGTATCTCACTATCTCATCCACTGAGTGGTATAAACTACTTACTTGCTGGCCCAATGACAAGGGGGCAGAACGGGGAAAGAGAGAAGTGGGAGATTGCAGGAGCCTGGATTCCTGTAGTGACCTCTCTGTCCCCATCTACCAACAACACCCCGCCTGCAACCCCCTCCACCTCCTCTGTGTCCCCTGGCAAATAAAGGGGCTGAGGGTTACAATAATAATAATGATGACATTTATTAAGCACTTACTATGTTCAAAGCACTGTTCTAAGTGCTGGGGAGGTTACAAAGTGATCAGGCTGTCCCACAGGGGGCTCACAGTCTTAATCCCCATTTTACAGATGAGGGAACTGAGGCACAGAGAAGTTAAGTGACTTGCCCAAAGTCACACAGCTGACAATTGGTGGAGTCGGGGTTTGAACTCATGACCTCTGACTCCAAAGCCCGTGCTCTTTCCACTGAGCCACACTGAGGGACATATTCCAGGTGGGCATGACACCTCCCAAAGAGATGCTTAGATTTCCCACCACCTCCTCTCTGTCACAGGGATGTGGCATTAGGTACAACCTCCCCTGCCTTCAGGAGCTACAAATGGGGAGAGTGGTGGAAATGATGGGCACAACTTCCCTCTCTATCTGCCTGAGCAGCTGGGACATGGCATTGTGAGGCTCACAGGGGTTGTCACAGTGGAGTGCATTATCTTTTCTCTGTCCCTTTCTCTTGGTCTCTGTATCCCACTATGATTTCACTGCCTCAGAAGATTGACAGATCATCCAATCAATCAGATGCTGTTTGCAGGATCCAATCAGACAATGTGGCTCATGATCATATCATAAATGAATCCCTTCAAATGTGTGGAGGGTAATCAGATATGGGCACATGCAGATAATCTAAACATACTTCAGAAAATTTGCAACATGTATGCATTTAGTCACCCCACATACAGAGGCGGAAAAGTGGCTGGAACAAGGGTTTGGTACTCACCTCCCATGTGATATTATTTTAGTTTGAATTGAAAGTATATTTTAACTTAGGCAATTCCCTGATTTAACCTCCTTCAATTTGACTGTTAAAGCTAGCAGTAATATTCCTTTCTCCCTAACAATTGTTGTTCAATTTTTCAATGAATTTACATATGGATGAAAATTAAAGAATAAAGAACATTTAGTTCATTAGAGAAATGGAATTTTATAACAATTTTTTCATGTTGTGTTTACAACGGAGACTCTATCTCCATTGCCAGAATGATTTGTATCATTTCAAATTTTCAGAGAATGTGAGTTGAACCCAAGCAAGATACGTTATTTGGAAAACCCCTGTTGTGACTTCCAGAGTTCTTCCATATAATCTACTTTATTTAACATGTAGAGACTTAACCTGGAAGTCAAATTCAAACATTTCTTAAGGCATCTCAATGCAATCAAAGCTGCATTATATAGCTCTGTAACAAACAGGAACTTCTAGAAATCAGCATTTCTGATTCTCCCTCATACAATAAAAACTCAAGTTAGATGCTTTTTGAGTAACCCTCCCACCAACGCATCTGTTGAAATTGGGATATGTTGGATCTTTCCCTGGAGCCATAAAGGTAGGTAGATTCAAGTTTTTTGTCACTTCTATGAAGTTTTTCACATATGTTCTTCCCAGGGAATTCAAGTATGTCTCCCCTGGAAAATCCAATCAATGGTACTGACTGACTAATTACTGCATACAGAGCTCCAGACTAAGAGTTTAGGAGAATACAACAGAGTAGGTAGGGAGTTTACAATCTAGTGGAGAGTAGACAAGCATCTTTGTCCAAGTACTGAGACTTTAATTATCAGTGAGTTTCCTTTCCTTATTGAACCCCATTCCTGGCCATTCTTCCTTTGGCTAATAGGCTTTTCATTAACTCTCAGTTTGCCTTCATGAACAGTCTTCCCCACTTCTCACATCCCTTTGAAAAGTCAAACAAGGCTAGTAAGAACGATGGGTTTAACTAAAAATTTTGACTAATCAACAAAATGCCAGTTAAATCAATTTACTGTATAAAGAGGGGGATTTTCAAGAAGGTGACTTCCATCCTAGATAATTCTTTTAATTAAACAATCATGTTCTTCTCCACTACATAAAGTGACTGATTAAAATTTGAGATCGATGCATATGTTCTAGTATTTAGTCCCAACATATTATGGGAAAAAAGGTAATACAATTAATTAAGGGGAATCAAAATTGGGAGACCAGACAACTGAGATTTATAATCCTCCTGGCTGAAGTTGTTTTTGAAGTAGGAAGGGAAGGGTTTGACATAGTAGGATTCCCCAAGGGACCCTGGTTCTTTAATCCAAATTCAGAGTTTGAAAGGGCAGTAGAGACTACTGCCATGACCTCTAAAACTTTGAAAACAAAGATCATATTTCAAAGACAGTTTTCAATTTGGCCACGTCAGTGACAGAAGCTAAAGATGGATTTCCCTGGATATTTTTTTCTTGAAGGGCTTCTTTAAATTTCCACAAGGTAAACCATTTGGGGATGATATTTTCTTATGTGTCCCAGGTTTGGCTACAGGAGTCCCCAGTTTTAGCCATTATGGTGCTTATTTCTAATCATCTATAAGGCCAGGCAGTATCAATATCAACCATATTCAAAGATGTCCCTCTAGCATCACTCAGTGTGGACAGCTTTTCATTTTCTTGTCCAAATGAGCAATCCTAATGTTGCCTGAGTTCCAACAATTTCCTAACTTTCTCTTTTGATTCTCTGATAACTTTCAAGTCCTTACCACCTTGGTTTATTTCAGAAAATGATGGGTACTTTACTAGAATGGATGACTTCACATTGAATCACAGCCACACCTTTGAATGGACAGGTGAAGAATCAGCTGAAACCTCTAATGGTTCTAATATTTCTATTCCTTTAAACTCTAGCCTACCAGAGTCATTCCCAAGGCTCCCTCCAAATATTCTCAGTATTGGGCTCTCTGTTCTAATGGGAAAACAGAGCTCTGTTATAATACAAAGGTGTATCATCCATTTGACAACTCAGGCCAGGAGCAAGTAATTTGAAACAGTTACAAATGTTACAGAGAAGGGTCTACTCAAAAGGAAATATCACCATGAAGAATCTCTCTATCTTAGACATTAGCTCTTCTGCTTGAATTGGCAAGGCAGCAGCTAGGAATTGGACCTCCAAATAAAATTGTGAGTAGCTTCCAAGAAGAAAGTAATTCTCCTTTTAGACTGTGAGCCCATGTTGCCAACTTGTACTTCCCAAGCGCTCAGTACAGTGCTCTGCACACAGTAAGCGCTCACTCTGGGTCTTCATTTTCTTGCAAAACTAAAGTCGCACTACAGAGGATCTGTCCTTCACTACCTCAGAGTGCAGGGAACAGCAAACCTGCTCACTTAATATGGTTCCAGAAGACACCTTTCAACCAAGGATAAAGCAATCAATCAGTCAATGGTATTTGTTGAGTACTTACAGTAGGCAAAGCACTACATCATCAATCATATTTATTGAGCGCTTACTGTGTGCAGAGCACTGTACTAAGCACTACACTAAGTGACTGGGAGAGTAGGATACAATAGAGTTGAGAGACACAGAACCTGATGGATTACAAGTAATCCTAAAGGATTACAGATAGAGTAAATGGTAGAGTATAAGGATATGCATGTAAATGCTTTGGGACTATGGGCTGGTTGAATATTAAGTGCTTAATGGGTTCATAGGTGCTTAAAGGGTTAAGTGCTTAAGGGGTTCCAAAGTCACAGGTGACACAGAAGAGGATAAATAAGGGAAATGAGGGGCTAGTTAGAGAAAGCTTCTTGGAGGAGATGTGATTTTAGAAGGACTTTGAAGCTGGGCAGAATGGTGATCTGTCAGCTTGAGGGAGAAGGAAGTTTCAGACCAGAAGGTGGAGGTGGGAGGCAAAATTGGAAAATCTATGAGCACTGAAGAGTAAGCAGCATCAGTGCATGTTCTTCTGATTTTTTTTTTCAATTGTAAATATTTCTTCTCATTTCTTCTCCTTTATTATGTTTGCCTTTCACAAGAAAGGAAACCCCTTCAAATGAATCATCTTTGAAAGATCATTTCTGATTTTTGCCAGAATAGTGAAAGGCTTATTGAGCTATCAAAAAAAGAAACTGAACTATTCCGATAAGGATAGTATGAATATTAATTTTAGGTGTGCTAAATGTTAAGAAAATAGGAAAAAGAGTACAGTTTTTGACTTTTTTTGGTGACTGAAACATTTCAGTGACTACCGTGAACATTCAGATAGCAAAAATGTGTTTGTCATAATGGTGTGACACATTCATTCATTCATTCAATCATATTTATTGAGCGCTTACTGTGTGCAGAGCACTGTACTAAGCGCTTGGGAAGTACAATTTGGCAACATATAGAGACGGTCCCTAACCAACAGTGGGCACACATTCTGCATTTATAGCGGATGAATTATCTAGGTAGCTGAAAAAGAGATAAATAGAGAGGGATTCCTGTCGGTTCCTTAATTACCACAATGTTTTTTTCATTTTCAGTTCAAAAGAGGAATTGGTGAATGTTGTTCTTTTAAGCAATCAAACCGGATTTACCTTGAGGCATCTGAGCTGCATTTGTGGAATTGCACAGCCTGTGTATAGGACTGCTTTCTGATTAGCCCACAAATTTGTAATCATAACAGCTGATGAATGTCCAAGGATGCTGGCAGGCCTATTCCTCCCTTTCTTCTTTCTTTATTCCTTAGCCACATCCTGCACGACAAACTGCCAAAATTCTGCCACTGACATTAGCACATATAATATGGAAGAATCATAGCCTTTCTTTATTGTCATTCTGATAGATGTTGTGACACCAGGGTCTCTTGGAGAGATCTGGAGGCAGGATTGGAAATATGCACCTCCTGATGTTGTATGTAATGTCTACAAGTCCAGTCACTTGAGGAAAAAGATCCATGTCTAATTCTCACTTGTGGTTTTTCCCAGCACTTAGTAGAGTATTTTGCACAAAGGAAGAGTTTAATAAATAGCATTACTGCTACAATAAGCAATCCCTATGCATTTGTGTGGTATTATCATCAATCGTATTTATTGAGCGCTTACTATGTGCAGAGCACCATACTAAGCGCTTGGTATCTATTTAAAAGTGAATAAGGAACAAAACAATTGTCTGAAGTAAACCAATTTCAGTGATAATTTTTTTCAAAATATATCCTCAAGCTTTTGACCCCCTCGTGTAAATAAATAAAAGCACAAATATAGGCCATATCATCCTATCAATCAGTCTATTTTCTGCAGCCCCACAATTGAACCTGTTCCAGTTTGAAGGTAGAGGAAATACAGTTTCATACATATATACAAATGAGAGAGAGAGAGAGAGAGAGAGAGAGAGAGAACAATAAATATAATTGCAGTTTCCCAGAAGGATATTTTCTTAAGTGTGTTGAAGTTCCAAAGTCTTGAAGGCCATTTTCCAGCAGTTTTAAGACTAACATTTTACCAAGTTGGCTCCATAGGGAGCTTGGTAGGCAATTCTTTATAGCACTTTCTGCTTTTACACACATGAGATGTTTTTCTTTAAAATAGATCAACTTTGAGCCTCTTGGTGTATTTTCTAGCTCACAATTTAGTAAGTCAGTGGAACTGATGAAAAATTTTCTCTTTCATCTTAATTCAGTATTCAACAATGAAAGCATTTCTAAATTCTGTGGGGATTTTCACAAAAATTACTAGAAAACTCTCTGAAGAGATAAGCAAATAAATTTTCCATGGTGAATTTTCTCTTCCTGAGGCTGGATTTTCTTCAGTATATCTCACAAGGTACAGCTCGGTGAATCATAACCCTGACACTTAAGAATCAATTACAAATATGATGAGAAATCATCATACCAAAATAAGTATGCCTTTCTGTTAGCTGATTATATCCCTCAGAGAAAAGCACAATAAGTTAATGCACAACAGAAATATTTTGTTCATTTAAAAGAAGAAAAAGTGAGATGGTTGGAAACAGAAGATGCAAGTGATCCAAATAACTTGATAAATCTGCCTGTTTATTTAAACACTGCTAAATAGTTCATTTCCTCTCCTTGTCCCTAAATTTTAAAATTTACAGTATTTGAAAAATAAAACTGGTTTGGTTAAGACTAATATTTGACTGATATGGCGTGAATAAATGTATTTTAAAAGTGCAGATTCTGAATTGAATGTAAACTTATTGAACTCTATCCTAACTCTTTAGAAGTATGATAATTAATCTTAAAATGCACTGTGTTCTGCATAGAATACTCTCCAAAAGTAAGCCTATCATTCACAAAAAATACTGTGAGAAGTTCCATTGAGTTACCTTTACAATCCATTTAGGAACTTTTAAATCAATCTTAATGGCCAACTGTCATTCCCTTTCAGTTCTATAGGATTTATATGTTTGCTACTTTCAAGTTATGGGTGTATTGAACAAATAAATACTGCCGATTGAATTAGAACTCTCCAATTGTTTATTTGAACACTGTTAGTATCTCAACTACAAAGGAGATAAATACACTATAACAACTAGAATAAAAGATTCATGTCTCAGAGTACTGGAATCTGGCATTGCTTCAGATTAAGGATATACTGACAATTCAGGTGTGAATTAATTCCAAAACCAGCTTCAATTATTTTTGTGAAATGTTGATTAATGCAGATTTCTTCAAGAACCAGGATCACCCTAGTATTTGTCAGTCTTGCTATTTCTTTATCATTTCTAACTGGGACAATAAGAAAGTATTCCACACCTATGTTCCCTGGTTTTAGGAGAAAATACATTCCATATTGATCTTGATGACCTTTGAGGGCTGTAATAATGACTTTATTGGAGAAGGCTTTAACCATCACACTTCCTACATTTAATGGTGATAAACCAAATAACCTACCAGAAACTTCACATAATCTTGTTGTGTTCAATATTTTTTTGAAAAAGTGCCAATATCTCACACAAAAAAAAGCTGTTTTCATGGCATTTCTGACATCCCAGAAGCAAATGGCATTCATCTATCAGAAAAAAATCCCCTTAAACCAAATTTTCCTCTTAGATTATAGACAAAGTTTGAAGGTACTTTTGAACAAGTTAGAGAAATGTTACATCTATAGGTAATTTGTTCCTTAGGGCCTATGGGAGTGAAAATCTTACAGTCCTACCTCCAATTCATATTTCAAATTCTTTCATTCTAAACATGCCCCTGGATGTAGCATCATATTAGTTTTCCTCTAGATAGCACGTTAACTTCTTTGTATAATAAAATATAACCATTTCAATTCCCTAATAAGAGTCAGATCTGAGATTTTGTTCTGAACCTTAAGAAAATATATATTTCTGTGCAGATCCCAGGCATCCCAGCTGTGCCAGCAGGTAAAGCATTTTGTAATAATAATAATGGCATTTATTAAGCGCTTACTGTGTGCAAATCACTGTTCAAAGTGCTGGGGAGGCTACAAGGTGATCAGATTGTCCCACATTGGGCTCACAGTCTTAATCCCCATTTTACAGATGAGGGAACCGAGGCACAGAGAAGTTAAGTGACTCGTCCAAAGTCACATAGCCGACAAGTGGCAGAGCCAGGCTTTGAACTCATGACCTCTGACTCCAAAACCCATGCTCTTTCCACTGAGCCACGCTGCTTCTACACAAAACTATTCCTGGTGAAGTAAACCCCATCACTATTTACAATCCTCAAGAACCTGCATAGGATGTCCATTCACCTCCACATCAAACAAAAGCTCCTAACCATTGATTTTTAAATCAGTTTGCCCCCTCCTATCTTACCTCACTGATCTCCTTCTACAGACCAGCTCACTTCTAAAGCTACGTTTTCACTGTGCCCTAATCTTGTCTATCTCACCACCAACCCCTTTCCCATGTCCTCTTCAGGCCTGAAATTCCCTACCCCTCAATCAGTGTACACCTGACCACCACTCTCTCCCCCATCAAAATCTTATTATGGTCACATATCTTTCAAGAGGCCTTCCCCCCAAAATTAAGCCCTCTTCTCCCCAGTCCCTCTCCTTTCTGGGTCATTTACGCACTTGGATCTGTGATCTCTGGGCATTAAATATTTGGACATTTTATTCACCCCACTCTCAACCCCACATAATTTATTATTAATAATAATGGTATTTGTTAAATGCTTACTATGCGCCAAGCACCATACTAAGCATTTGGGGGAATACAAGCAAATCAGATTGGACACAGTCTCTGTCCCACATGGGACTCACAGTCTCAATCCCATTTTACAGAAGAGATAACCAAGGCTCAGAGAAGTTAAGTGACTTGACCAAGGTCACACAGCAGACAAGTGGCAGAACCAGGATTAGAACCCATGTCCTTCTGACCCCCAGGCCAAGCTGCTTCCCAATTTATGTACATATATATAATGGCATTTATTAAGCACTTACTATGTGCAGAGCACTGTTCTAAGCACTGAATCTATAATTATTATGTATCTTTAATTATCTATTTATATAATTAATTATATTAATGGATTGTTTAATATAAATTATAATTAATTATTTATTTATATAAACGAGAGTATTTACTGCTCTATTTTATTAATGATGTGCATATAGCTATAATTCTATTTATTCTGACGGTTTTGACACCTGTCTACATGTTTCGTTTTGTTGTCTGTCTCCCCCTTCTAGACTGTAAGCTCTCCATCCCCCCGTCTTACCTCCTTCCCTTCCCCACAGCACCTGTATATATGTATATATGGTTGTACATATTTATTACTCTATTTATTTATTTTACTTGTACATTTCTATCCTACTTATTTTATTTTGTTGGTATGTTTGGTTCTGTTCTCTGTCTCCCCCTTTTAGACTGTGAGCCCACTGTTGGGTAGGGACTGTCTCTATGTGATGCCAATTTGTACTTCCCAAGCGCTTAGTACAGTGCTCTGCACATAGTAAGCGCTCAATAAATACGATTGATTGATTGATTGATTGATTGTAAGCCTGTTGTTAGGTGGGGACCGTCTCTATATGTTGCCGACTTGTACTTCCCAAGCACTTAGTACAATGCTCTGCACACAGTAAGCACTCAATACGATTGAATGAATGAATATGTCCTTGATGAAATTATAATTACATTTCCTCCTCTGTCCCTAGAAGCCTTGACATAATCTTATATAAGCAAATTCTTTTTCTTGATCGACTTCTTATTCTGTTTAATACATTTGCCTATCGAAGCAAAGAATACATCCTACAAAATATTTGTTTTAGTTTTATTTGTGTTCCTTAGGATGTATCAGTTTAATTTTCAGTTTTCAGATTTTCAGATTTTCAGTTTAATTTGTGGAAACTCCCTTGGAGTCTCAGCTGTAATGATGATCTCCTGACTACTGCCAGGGTTTTCTTTTTCTTAAACATCTTCTAGTTAAGGCAGAATTTGTTGTTTTAATTATCAGCCAATCAGTGGTATTTTTGGAGCACTTACTGTAGTAATCACTTGGGAGAGTGCAATAGGGATGGACCCTGTCTGCAAACTATTGTACTTTCCCATGGGTACAGTTCAGTCCTCTGCAAAGAGAAAGTGATCAATAAATATGATTTATTATTACGATCAATCATCAGTGGCTTTTACTGTGTGCAGAGCATTGTACTAAGTGCTTGGGAGAGTACAATGTAACAGAGTTGTGAAACATTTTCCCTGCCCACAACAAACAGAGTCTGCCATTGCCCTGTCTACTGCTTCAAAGGGAAGAAAGACAATAAAATAAATTGCAGGGAGTGGGAAGCAACAGAGTTTAAAGATACATAAATTAATGCTATAGGAGTTGCAGTGGGGCAAAGTGAGGGAGTGCTGAGGAGATGGGCCTGGCTTCATAAAGGAGATGAGGAATTTGTTAGATGTGGATATGTAGAGAATTGGTCATTCCTCCCGGTGGTCTCCCGGTATTTAGAAGCCCTTTCTGTCATCAGGATTGAAGAAATTTGATTTATTCTAATTGTGAGAGTCTCCTATAGGTTGAATACCAGGACTTGCTGGAATTGCAGTAAGGGGACAAGTACAATGGGAGGGATAAGAGACTGAAATGCAGGCTCAAAGAAGCCATCTTCCCTCTGCCTTTTCCCTTTAATTTTTGCTTTATCTTTAGTAGAAGTGAAGATGAACGTTCAAATTGAGGCTAGCAGGGAATAGTAATCAGGTCACAATGCCTTTTTGAGTGGTCTCAGCTGAATCTACCACATTGCAAGAGGAAACTGGATGTCATTTCTATAACCTCTTTTGGAATGCCCTCTCTCTGTACCTCACTGACATAAAGGGCTTCAAACACTCTTTAAAAATACCTCTGAAACTCCTAAAGGTAAAGACAGCTCCTCTTATCCCTTCAAATCCCCCTTGGTAAAGACAATGCCTCCAGAATCAGTTACTACCACTTCTAAGGAAGGTGAGATGCAAGCTACTTTCGTTCCCGCCAATATTTCAGCAGACACCACCATTTCAGTTTCTTCTAGTACTATTTCAACCTTTTTTCCTAACAAGGATAAACGAAGTGCCAGTACCATGAAATAAACTCAGAGGGGAGGGAGAAATCGAAAACTATTTTAACAATACATTTTGCTCTGCATATATGATGGAATGGATGATGTACCTGTAGGAACTATTTAACAATGACCAATATGGCTTATTATCTACCAATATCCCATTTTACCAATATTCTGTTTGTTAATTGGAAAAAAAAAGAAAAAGAAAAAGCAGGTGGTTAAGGCTTGATACAGTTAGTACAGAGCAAACTAAATTTAATGAACAATAATCAATAAAATACATTTTCAGAAGTTTACCATTGGTTTCTTACCATGAACCTCAGTAAAACAATTGGTAAAAATTCATAATTTGATAAACAAAAATCTAATTGTGGTACCATAGGTGTATCCTACAATATAGTCAATTATGCATTTCTTCAACTGAATCAATCATATTTATTGAGCATTTACCATGTGCAGAGCACTGTACTAAGCACTTGAGGAAATACAGTAAACAGAGTTGGTAAACATGTTTCCTGCCCCCCAGGCTCAAACAGGCTGGGGTTTGGGGGCAGGGGCAACGTGGATATATTGTGAATGGCTGTATTGTGAAGCAAACTTGCATGTTATAAATTGGAATTCATTCTCATTCTCTGGAAAACTTATATGAAATGTGTCCTACATGATTATCTTTTATCTACTCCAGCACTTAGAACAGTCCCAGGGGCTTAGCAAACACAACTATTATTATTTTTGCTATTATTGTTGTTGTTATTATCATTATTGACCCTTTGTCCATAGGGTTGCAGACTAAAGAAAAAAAAGAACTTAATTTTATAGTGGGAGGAAAATGAAATTAACTGAGGCTGGCTAGAAGGAAACCTAAGAAAGGAGCAAGAAGGAGCATGGCTCAGTGGAAAAAGCACGGACTTCGGAGTCAGAGGTCATGGGTTCATATCCTGCCTCTGCCACTTGTCAGCTGTGTGACTTTGGGCGAGTCACTTAACTTCTCTGGGCCTCAGTTACCTCATCTGTAAAATGGGGGTGAAGACTGTGAGCCCCTTGTGGGACAACCTGATCACCTTGTCTACCCCCAGCACTTAGAACAGTGCCTTGCACATAGTAAGCGCTTAATAAATGCCATTATTATTATTAAGACTCAGAAGGAATCATCCAGAAAATGATATTTGTTAAGCATTTACTATGTGCCAACCACTGTAAGTATTAAGGTGCTGTCTTATGCTGTCGAGTCATGTCTGACCCATAGGAATGCCATGGACACATCTCTCCCAGAACACTCCACTTCCATTTGCAATCATTCTGGCAATGCATCCATAGAGTTTCTTGGTAAAAAATATGAAAGTGGTTTACCTTTGCCTCCTTCCACTCAGTAAATGAGTTTCTGCCCTCAGCTCTCTTCCATGCTGCTGCTGCTGCCCAGCACAGGTGAGTTTTGACTTGTAGCAGGTTGCCTTCCACTCACTAGCCACTGCCCAAGCTAGGAATGGAATGGGAATGCCTCTGCTTGACTCTCCCTGCTGTAGTCAAGACTGGCAGAGTACTGGAAACTCTTGCAGTGTAACCCTGAGAGGGCATAGGGTGAGTACCACTGGTAAATCCTATTAGACAATATAAGTACCAGGGTAGATACAAGATATCCAAGTAGGACACAGTCCCTGCTCCATATGGACCTCACAATCTAAGCCACAAATGGGATAGGGAATCTAGTTGATATGGAAGTAAACCCTAAGAGAATTGCAGTTAATATTCAATCCAACCAAATAATGATCTTGCCTGGGGAGAAAGAGCAACTGACCCCTAGAGTGCTTTGAGTTCCCATGGTGAAGAGAACCTGTATCAGTGATCTCAAACCAAGGAACTAAAGGAATGATGCTGCAGACATTACAGCAACTTCCAACCTGCACCACCCGAGGAAGACCTGGTGTGCTACAGAGGTCAATAAATGGGATCAAGAACCACACCACTTGTAGAATAGTTATGCCTTCTATCAGATCAGAAATTTAGCATGTTCAGTCTTCTAAAGGTGGAGAGTGGTCCCATATCATGGACAAAGACGATAATAAAGATTACTGAGGCAGTTATTGTGCTCAAAGCTTTGACTAAAGTATAGAAAAATGAATACATTATTGTAGTAGGATTCAATACACCATCCACATTTACTTTATATTAGTTGACAGGTCCACTGAAGACTCCCTGAACCAACTGGACTGTCTTAGGTGCTTGATCTGTTTCTTTCTTTTTTTCATTCATTCATTGATTCATTCAGTCATATTTCCTGAGTACCTACCTGTGCAAAGCTGTATTGAGGGCTGGGAAAGAAGACAATGAGAAAAAACAAAAGCAAAACAAAACAAAAAAAATTTGGTCTCTGGTCCTCAGGAGTGATCATAATGTGTTTTAGCCTTTTTCTGCCAGACTTTAATGATTGGTGTGTCCTTGCTCAGGGAGAGTAAAACATCCTTCCATAACAGGTAATTTAAGAAGCAGCTTAGACCCTCTTCTATGCACTTATAATTACTGTAACAACTGTAAAAAACTATAATATTAATTTACCCAAATAATTTACAATTATCTAAACATCTAGATTTTAGATCCAATGTCTATTATTTTAGATTTCTGGTTGATACAGTTTCTACAGGAACAAGTGGTAACGGGAAAATCAGGCATGTTATCTCTTGCTTTCCCAGGAAACTGGGCTATGTGTTATCTCCAAAATCCTGCTGCAAGCCCTGACAAATAGTAAGAATACCTGTTGAAAATGCTTGCAGCTTTACAGATACCTCCATGGGGAGTTACCACGAGATAACATAACTGTGCTTGATCGACGTAACTGTGTTTCTACCTTGACTCAAGTGAAAGAGGGTTTTTTCACAAATACTGCTCTTCTTTTAATTTCACTTTCGCAGGGTCAAACAATGTCTTAAAATAATTTGCATCATTTATAATGTTCAGTAGCTCAATACCACCTTCAAGGCAGTCAACTACTCTGAAATGCCAAACATTATTCTGATTAGATCAGATTTAAACATAGAGAGCTTTCATCATTTGTCTTAGCTTTTCCAAGATTCTAATAACAGTGTTTGGAAAGGATTTGAATTTGAGCCCCATTTTAGTTTACAGATTGCAAGCTCTGTGATGGCACGGATCATGTCTACCAATTCTATTGAACTTAATTCTCCCAAGTGCTTAGTCCAGTGCTTTGAACACAGTCAGTATGCAACAAATATCACTAATTTGTTATTAGACCAACTGGAAGTATTCATCTTGCAGCCACAACTATCCTGTTTCCCTATTCAAACACACTTCAGAACAGGCTGGAAAATCATTTTCAACAAACCATTAGATTTCTGAAATGCTACTGGACCTGAAACATCTGCTTTGGAGTCATCTGAATTCATCCATTTCTTTCCTCTGGTCTCAGTCACTCGTGGGTCCATATCTGGCTACCCAGTTTGGTAGGCTAAGAAAATGCAAGCACCTGCTTACAACAAATTCCTTACGCATTCTCTACCTACCTATATTCTCAATTAAGAAACAAAGAGTGAGAAAACAGAAAACAAAGGGAAGGTATATTGAATATCTTTAACATACTCCAAGTCTTGTTGGATTGAACCATGATTTTTAGAGCTGTCTCTAAGTGAGCCAAGGACAGTCAGAGCTCGTTTTTGTTGATGAAAGTAGTTGTGGAAGCTTTTATTCTACTTCCAGTCTTGTGTGATGTGGATACCTGGAATTGTCTTTTGAACCAGCAGGGTTGATGTAATAGCTTCAGTATAGGCAAAATCTTGGCATGATGTGCATAAAATATTCACAGATACAACTGAGCTGTTTTTTGTGATTTTTCTGAATTAGCTAAAAGTGCCTAAATGGTTTAAACTACAGCCATTGTACCCGCTAAAACAGTGAGATTGAGCTTGTAAGCCGGAATAAGGTCATTGGAACCAGCGTTTTGACAGTGGATATGCTAAAGAATATATGCTTTTCTGGTTAAGTGAACTTGACTACAGGTGGAAAAAGCAGGGGGAGAAAGAAACCAGTGTACAGAAAATGATTACACATGTTAATGTGTTCAGTGAGATTGAAAAAAAATAAATGCTAAACTAAGAAAAAACAATTTCACTAATAATAGATCTCACCTAGTTAATGAACACATATTAACTGGTGCCAACAGGGTGCCTAGCATTCTGTTAAGCTCTTTGAGCATCAAATTAAACAATACAGACATTTATCACTAGACACTTCCAATCTAATGAGGCAAAATATGCCATTTACATAAGTATGTACACAGAATAAATTAAAAAAGGAGTCAAGGATTGTGTAATATTTGAAGACTAGAGCATTGTATAAAGTCTTGAAAAATGATATTTAGTTCATAAAAAAGGTAGGGAGAGTTTGAACCTTAGATTTAGACAGAAACAGTTCACATTCAATCTCTTTCATTCTTAATTGCTGAGCATTTTGACTATTACCATCTACTGGGAATAATTTTAAGAAAGGTGTACTGTCCTTCAAGTGGATGAATTCTTTTGGTTAAAACACAAATCAATTTTTACTTTACCACACTTCAGAAAGAAGTTGCTGGCTATTGAAAAATACTTTCTCCTCTGCTTCCACATCATCTCATCTTTCTTTCCAGGCTGAGACAGGGTGGAGCTTGGAAAACTATTATTTTGCCCCATATCCTCCCAGCATCCTCTCACCCCAAGGATTTGGAAACAGACTAAATTCCTCTAAATAGAAGAAGAGAGTGGAGTTTGGAGAAGTATTATTTTTCCCCATCTCCTCCCAGCACCCTCTCATGCCAAGTATTTGGAAACAGACTCAATTCCACTAAACAGAAGAACAATTCAGAGGCTGAGGAAGACAAAGGCTATGCAAACTCTAGTATGAAGGAAGTTCGAGGACTTAAAACTTAAAAATTTAGGCTGCTTTCCCTTTACTTTCAGCAAGGCTTCAGAAGACATCTCCCATCTGTGGGCAATCTAGCAATGCTTCTGTGGTTGCTCCCCTAAGCAAAAAGGAATACCCAGGCCTAGATTGATGTAGAGCTCAAGGAGCTAAAGCCCAAGGTTTCTTGCTAAGAGAGATTCCAAAACACCCCACTGGACAACCTCAGCTCCAGGTCCCACACCCACTGAAAGCCAATTTCAGGTATAGCCAGATGGACCAAATTTCTCTACAATCGTTCACCTTCCTCCACAAAACTCCCTTCCTTTTGTGCAGATCTAGTCTTATGCCAGGGTCAACAGGCAAGACACATGTGGGAGCCACAGACTCTAGGCACAAGGGAAGCCACAGTCCTGAGAAATTCAGTTTGGAAGACTTCAGTTTAGCTTGGATACATCAGGATAGGGAGAAAAGTCCACCAACCAGCAGGTATGGAGTGAAGGCTGAAGATATTATTAATGATAACAATAATAATTAAATGCTTACTATGTTTTGAGCTCCGTGCTAAATGCAGGGGTCAATATAGGACATTTATATCAGACACAGTCCCTGACCCATATGGGGCTTACCACTTACGGGGATAGAAGAACAGATATTGTCCCCAAACTCCGATATGTTACAGAACCAACACTACTTGAGCTGTAAAAGTTGTGCCTCAACAAAGTACTCAATTCCAAACATGATAATAGTTCCATTAGCAATACCTAATTTAAGAATCAATGGGTGAGATCCAAAATATACACACTGGTCCAACAGTCCCCACCGGGATGGAAAAGTAGCCTCGGGGAGTCCTCATGGGACCAGTTCCTTGCCAGTACCTAATAAGTTAGGACAGTAAGACTGCTTCAGTGTTAACATATTCATCAGTCAATCATGTATAGAACACTGTATAAGTACATAGGAGAGTACAATATAATGGAGTTGGTAGACACATTCCCTGCCCACAGGGAGCTTACAGGGGGAGAAAGCATTCATATGTTATATGAAGGGCCCTACGCAATCCATTATCCTGGGCCAATGTGGGTGACTGTGGCCATGACACTACCTCATTGTTGTGAGCCTAAGCCTTTTTCTCCATCATTTCTCCATATTCATATTTATCTCAGTCCTAATTTTGCTATGTAAAAGAAAATAGACTGACTTAATATATAATCTCCATTATTTATTATAAAATTATATTTGTGGGTCTTTTTTTTTCCTTGCTACCACTAGTAGAATTTAGACATGAGTTCTCCCTAATGATGTTGACTTTCTGAGAGATGTCTATGTACTCTTTCTAATGATCCAGATACCTACAAAGTTAAGTGATGGCATCATGTATTGCAGGCATTAAAAAAAATGCTTTTTATTTACTTCTATCTGTGAGGGGCCATGACCGACTACCTGACCCTCCTCCTAAGAAGTCAAGTTTTTCCCTGCCCTGAAAAGTTAATTAAGTTTCTGAGATATTAGAGGCAGCCATTCAAGAATCACTGTACACATATGACTGTACCCTACAAGTATACACCCAAAATGACATACAAATAATTGTAAACTGTTTCACTAACTCAGCCAGGCTTTAATGGTTAATGAAAAGTCTAAATATAAGTAGAATGATGCGTCAGCTTGTATCTGAGAAGCAATATACATATCCCAAAATTTCTATCAGAAATACCGAGCTAATCAATGTCACAGTATTCTATTTAATCAAGGTTATAAACTTATATTAAGCCACACACTGAGCCATGACACAATGATAAACAAAGAGATAGAACACTAAATCAAGAAGGTCTCCATGTCCTTTAGGATACTATCAAAACAGAATGTGGCAGCAATGTGGCATTACTCTCCAGACCAAGCTAAAGGACTGTGGCACAGTGGTGACATCTATCATACTTTTTGGCTAAGAGAGCTGGACTCCACGTAAATGCCTAATCTAAGTCTTTAGCATCATTTTTTCATTCATTCAATCAAATTTATGAGTGCTTACTGTGTGCAGAGCACTATACTAAACACCTGGGAGAGTACCGTACACCAATAAAACAACACATTCCCCGCCCACAATGAGTTTACAGTCTAGAGGACTACATTCATGGACTACACTCAATATAAAATAGGAGGACAGAATCACATACTATGAAGTTTGTAGCACATAGTTTGTCTTCTAATATTGAAGCTATGCTCACCTCAACACAGCAGTTAGATGGGGCATGGTGAGGAGAATGGATTTAGCAGGAAAACAGAACAACTGCTATCCCAAATAGGAATGACTATCCCAAATAGGAATGAATCAGTTGCCATGGATAGACAGTATGCAATACTGAAATAAAGAAAGGAGCCATTTACTCTGAAGAGAGCTTCATAAAAATCAGAGGAGGCAAAAGCTTGTTGCAAATATTACAGCACAAGGGACAACTTTTGTCTGTCAACCATACGGCTGAGACTGCCGTATTAGTCTTTTCAGTCATAGTTACCTCTAAGTAATTTCATTATCAGGGTCAAATACTTGAAGTACAGAGGACAACCACATAATTCAGGACTGAGTCACATCAACCTCAAGCAAAGTCATGTATAAAGTTGTCATATCACTTTCCCCCTTTCATAACAAAAGTTGCAACTTTTTTCTGATCAATGAATCTAGGAGATAGCATTTCAGGGGGGAAAAAATCCATACCCATGGATTAAAGAGTTAAGAGACCCAGAGGGAGAAAGGTGTTAAGTTTCCACAGTGCCTGGCTTTTTTTTTTTTCTTTTGAACTCCTTTCAGATTTGAGAGCTGAGATGACTGAATAAGATCTCTGCATAGAATATTCCCTGAAGGGATGTTGAGTGACAGGCTCAGCTTTATTTAATTGTCAAATCAAACAGAGAATGTTGCTCTTCTCTCTGCCTGGCTGATCACTAGCTTTTTTATTGCAATTTTACTTTGGGGATTTTCTAGACTTTAAGTGCAACTGCATTTATCAATAATGTATCCTGGCTTATAAGGAATTCACTTAGGAAGCTAATGAATAAAAATTTTTAAACCAAGTATATTTCCATGTTTCTTCATATAGAAATTCTGGAAGTATTTTTTTCTTGTGTATTTTAGCATTATTATACCAAATGAATTATTTCAAGGCATCATTGGCTTAAGTGATTCTTGGTGATCTCTTAATGAGTGAATTAAAAAAAATGCTGCTTCATTTCACATAGAAATTAAAAGCAGTATAAGATGTCTGGGGTTATATGGATTGATTGGTGAAAGGTTGAGGCAGTTGAGTAGTCACTCAATCCACAGTACTTATTTAGGGCTATGTGCACAGCATTGCACCAAGTCCTTGGGAGACAATACCAAAGAATTCGTAGACAGATTCCCTACCCACAAGGAGCTTATATTGTGTTCTTGAATTTTGAACATATGAAAAATGAAACTACTTATAATTAAAAAGGTACTTTGGCAAATATGAAATATGTGTTGTCATTAACAATTGAAACCTATTTGTCTCTGCCTTACTACTAATGACAGTATTTGTTCAGTTCTTACTATGTGCCATGCTTCCTTACTTTTCTACCGATGCAAGACAGCTACTCAAACAAGATCTTTTCCTCACATTATATTGCATGAATTACATTTGGATTTTGTCTCTGTCTCTAAACTCATATACTTCTCAATATTAAGACATGAATCTGTTAAAGTGGCCTGAAATAGTTGATGCAATGCTTCTGATGGAGTCTGGGTAATTGTTCTAAATAATATTTTTGCAATCAGGAGTTGCCTCTGGCTCTTGTCTAATAATTAATGGTATATTGAACTGTATTTCATCCACCCCCAGTTGATTAGTGAGAAATATTAGCTCTTCCCTGTATTATAGGCTGAGAAATGGGGTTGTGTTCTATACTATTAATTCAACTTTTATCAACCTTCATAGAGCAATGCCCAATCATTCACATTCACAATTGGCATTATAATATACATGAGAGATTAGATTAGAGATTAATTTTATCAGGTCTGTTCTTTGATGCACTTTGAACATTTGACAACATAGTCTTTTTGCTCTTTTTTAGAGTATCAGTGCAAATAGAGCAGTGTTGCCTAGTGGATAGAGCATGGACCTGGAAATCAGAAGGACCTGGGTATTAATGCTGCTTCCTCTGCTTGTCTGCTGTGTGACCTTGGGCAAGTCACTCAACTTCTCTGGGTCTCCGTTACCTCACCTGCAAAATGAGGATTAAGAGTGTGAACCCATGTGGGACCTGGATTGTGTCTAACCTCATTAGGTTGTATCTACCCCAGTGCTTAATACAGTGCTTGGCACAGAGTAAGCACTTAATAAAAACCATAAAAAATATAATATAATGGGCTCTAGGACCTATGGCCTTCCATTGGACAACTAGATTGCTTATGTGCACTCCATATAACTCTATAAATATATATAAAGGAATAGAGAAAGGAGGATCTTGATTCACTAACTCTCTTTTTGTCCAGGTTGGAAAGACAGGAATTTCTCTGTGTGGCCCTCTCCCCACAGCTTCTAAATAAATCATACTTATTGAGGACTCACTGTGTGCAGAGAACGTACTAAGCATTTGGGAGAGTACAATATAACAGAATTGGCACATTTGTTCCCTTTCCACAAAGAGTTTACAGCCTTATGAGACAGACATTGATATAAATACATAAATTATAGGTACATTCATAAGGATGGGGTGATTAAAGGGTGCAAATTCAAGTGCAAGAGCAATGCAAAAGAGAGTAGTAGAAGAGGAAATGAGGGCTAGTTGCAAAGAGCCTCTTGAAGGAGATGTGCTTTTAATAGGACTCTGATGGAGGAGAGAGTGGTAATCTGTCAAATATCTGCCAAATATGAAGGACAAGGAAGTTCCAGGCCAGACACAGGATGTGGGTGAGAGGCAAGACAGATGAGATTTAGGTACAGTGGGTAAGTGGCATTAGAGGAGCGAGCTATGTGGGCTTGGTACAGAAAGAAATCAGAGAGGTAAGTTTGGAAGGATCATGGAGATTAAGTGCTTTAAAGCCAATGTTAGGAGTGTCTGCTTGATGTAGAGGTGGATGGGCAACCAATAGAAGTTCTTGAGGAGTAAGGAATCATGGAAAGAATGGTTGTGTAGAAATGTAGTCCAGGAAGAAGAGTGAAGTATAATAATTGTGGTATTTGTTAATTGCTATGTGCCAGGGACTGTACTAATGCTGGGGTGGATACAAGCAAATTGGACTGGACACAGTCACTGTCCCGCATGGCACTCACAGTCTTAATCCCCATTTTACAGATGAGGAAATTGAGGCGCAGAGAAGTGTAGTGAGTTGCCCAAAGCGACCCAGCAAATAGGATTAGAACCCAAGACCTTCTGACTCTCACTACGCTTGTTCCTACTTCTCAAGGCTACCCCTCAGCTCACTGTACTGAAGGATGCTTATCTCCTTCCCCCTTCTCTCCACAGATGAAAAGATCCAAAGCCTTCATAATGATTGTTTAAAATAGCTGTCATATTTAATTGCTTCCTACAAAAGATAAGCACCTTGGACACAGTCTGTACAGTGACAAAGCCTCCTCCAACAACAAAGTCCTCCTGAAAACCCACCAACTCCAGGAGGTATTCCCCAGTCAGGCTCCATCTTCTCAGATTATATCCATTCAGTAGATACCCTTAACAGTTACTTATATGTGTAAACATTGATGCACATTCTACATTTTGGTTAATTTACATTTAACTATTTATCTAGTTATTCTTCCATAATTCTGTTCTTAATAAATTATAATAGAAATTGCAGTATTTATTAGTCAGTCACCATGGACCATGCACTGAAATAGATACAAAATAATCAGGATGGACACAGTCCCCCTCCTACATGGGGCTTACAGTCTAAGTAGGGGGAAAACTGGTATTCGATTATCTCTATTTTACAGATGAGAAAACCGAGGAATGGAGCAGTTAGGTGACTTGCCTAAGGTCACAAAGCACCTAACTTGCCTAAATAGCAGAGTTGGGCTCCCAGGCTGAGGATGAAGGCTTGTTGTCTGTCTGTCCCCCGCATTAGACTGCAAGCAGTGGATGTGTCTCATTCAACTGTACTGTCAAGCACATAGTTCAGTACTTTGTATGCAGTGAGCACTCGGTTCCCTCACACCACTGTCTCCACATTCCCCCAGTTGAAATACCCCTGCATACACATAAAAAAACATTGGGCCAACTACCAATCGCTCCATATATGGTTGCACCATCTACCTCTATTCAACAACAACAAAGAAACCTTTCCCTCTATAGGCTGAAACAACTCTGACATTATCCTACTGTATGGAAAGTGCTTCTTCACTTTCCATTTCCTGACCCTTTCTCCCTTCCTTCCTTCCTTCCTCCCTTCCACCATTCCTTTCTTTTTCTTTCTTTCTCTCTCTCACTCTCTCATCCATTATTATTATTATCATTATTACTATTATTATTTATTAGTCACTATTCAATGTACTAGAGTAATTACAAGATAATCAGATTGGACCCAGTCCCCGTACCACAAGGGGATCATGGTCTTTACCCTCCTTTGCCAAAAGACTGACACTCCTCTCTCTCTTCCACTACTAGCTCCTTACCTGCTGAAGTGACTCTAGTATTTCCTTCTCTTAGAGAGACAACAAACAAAACTATTTGATTACCCTACCTTCCCTACCTTATTCTTTCTTTATAGAGATTTTAGATTTTTTTAATGTTTAGCGGAGAAGAAAAATCTTATGAAATACCTACCAACCATATTCCAATTAGAATTACGTAGTCCAATTTCAAACTGATCTGTGTAGCCTTTGCTTGCTATATTCTTTCATAAATCACAGGACCTTTAAGATTGAGGCAAAGTGCATTATTTCATAATGTGTTTACTAAAAATCACAATAGCTGCAACCATAGCCTCTTTCATATGTGAAGAAAACATAAGTATGCTTTCTGACTGCACCCAAAATTGCATAAGATGACAAAATTAGGGTTGTTTTGAGAATGCCACATTTACCCTAGGTTAAAAAAAATGTGGAATCAAAAAAAGTCAGCACTAGTAGAACTGGACTTTTTTAAAAAAGAAAAAAAAGTCACAATTGAGTTTGCAGTATTGCTCAAATAGATTTTTAAAGATTTTTTTTGACAATGAAAATAAGGTATGTTATCTTTTCTCTACATGAAAGTTATAGTGTAATTATTTCATTTTTGCACCTATTGTGCATTTGGATTTTGGAATGTTAAAAAAACCCCTTTTTTACCCATGCATTTCTTCAAAAATAAAGTTGACATCGTACAAAAATTTAAATATCATTCTTGTGAAGATATATACAACTCAGCTCTCTTAGGAGGAAAAATGCATTGATCATCTACTGTACTGAAAAAGACAAAAATGAAGGTGTTACCAGCTTATTCTCTATAAATTTCCAAAATGCAAATTTATTATTTTTGCTTAGAAAATTATTCTTTTTTGTGTTTTGTATATCTTCTCTTAAAAATGTTATCTATAGGAGAACAATTTTTCAGAGGTTAGCGTACTATATCAAATTTAGCACAGTAATACCACTCAGTATGTTAAAATCTAAGTAGATGCTTGTAGATAAAGGACATATGCAAAAAAGTGATTGCCCTTGCAGAGAGGCATGTTTGATATTAATACTTACTTCCCCTCAAGTATGCTACAATCTCACATAAGTATTATAATTTGTGTTGACAGCATCTGTTATTTGTTGTGGCTCATGGGTTGTCAAACTGGATATAAATTTGAAAATGTAAATTTTATAGTTCCCTTTCAAAGCTAAATGTTCACATTTCACCTGAAACTATGAATAAATCCCACAGGTTTGCACTCTTGTCCCCCCCGCCGTTCCCTACCATTTAACCTCCCCATTCAAAAATTATGTTCCTACATATGCAGTTCTTTTTTTACTACAAACCAAGTCCAGGAATTATCAGCTTTGCAGGCAGAGCCTGGCTTGAGAACAAGACTGGGGAGATACGATTTCTGACAAATACTAACTATACATACTAGATGTGAACTCTGCATAGCGACTATTACTTAATGCTTTAAGGCAATCCTTTAAAAAATTATTTATTCTATCTCTCCAGTGACAGGGTCCGGTGTCTAATTTCCAGCTGTGTTTCCCAGCACCTAATGCAGTGTTCTGCACACAATAAGCATTTAATAAATACTATTATTACTACTATGCTTACTATTATTCACTACACTGAGTTTAACTCTCCTCATCTGATTTTAAAACAAGTATTTAACATGTACTACTGTGTGTTTATATATTCCCTTCTGTTCCATAGATTTTTTTAAAAAAACTTCATATACGCATCTCCTGCTAATGCTCGTAATTGGCTTCATGAAACTAGACTTTAAGTTTAAATTGGTTCTCATAGAAAATAATGTAAAGTGCGTTACCAAGCTCCCCTAAATTGACCAAAACATTATATTTTAAAATAGTGACAAAAAGAAGGAATGTAAATACATTATTATAAGTAAATATGTGGCAATGATAAAATATTTTGAATTCAATGTTATTGTAAGTTAATTGTCCTAGAGGAAAGAAGAGCACAGGACTACAACTCAGGAAACCTAGGTTCTAGTACCAGCTCCACCAATAGCCTACTGTGTGACCTGGGCAAGCTACTTGAACCTCTCTGTACCTCAGTTGCCTCACCTGTAAAATGGGGATATTTTCTTTTCTTTTTTTTCTTAGATTGTAAACCCTGTGGAAAACAATGGCTGGGTCTAATTGAATTATCTTCTATCAGCACCAGCCCTTAACATATAGTAAATAATTTAAGTGTAATTTATTATTTCACATACTCAACTAAAAGGTATATTGTGCAAATCCATTATAAATCTGTTTCTATATAGCACTACACTGAAATTGTCTCCAATCAATTGATGATATTTATTGAGTGCTTACTGTGTGCAGAGCACTGTACTAAGCATGGGGGGAGTACAATACAATATAGTGGGGTATACAGGATCCCTGCCCACAAGAGGTTAGACTGTAAGCTCCTCCCTCCAGACTGTAAGCTCCCGGCAGAACAGGTCTACCAATTCAGTTAGATTGTACTCTCCCAAGTGCTTAGTACAGTGCTCTACAAACAGTAAGTGCTCAGTAAACATGATTGATTCATGGTGCTTACATCTAGAGGGGCAGCCTAAATATGCCAAATGAGGAAGTGGAGAGAAGAGTGGGACGTTTAAACTAATGTAAACTAGGGAGCATTATCATAAATAAAAGGACACTGCAAGAAAAACCCACGTTAAAATTCAATAATGCTATCAGTTAAGAGAGCTGAGTATTAAAATGTGGGATGATGACAAATCAAGACTGCCCTTGATTTAAGAGTTTTCAAATGACAATAAACAGCATAAGAATTAGTTAAATCATTACCATCCTCCCCACCTCAGAAGCCTGAAATTTGGTGCCACCTTTAACTCTGCAATCCAAAAACTCTCACATTCAGTCCATGGCCAAATTCATCTGCTTTTTCCAGTACTTCATTTGCCATTCACTCCTTCCTTTCCACCCAAATTGGTAAAAGTGCTGGTCTTCATTCATTCAATCATATTTATTGAGTGCTTACTGTGTACAGAGCACCGTACTGAACACTTGGAAAGTACAATACAGCAATAAAGAGAGACAATCCCTGCCCACAATGGGCTCACAGTCTGGGGTCATGGAGACAGACATCAATACAAGTAAACAGGCATCTATAAATAAATAGAATTATAGATATATACATATATACATAAGAGTTGTAGGGCAAAGTGGGGGGAAGCAAAGGGGGAGAGTTGTGATGACGCGGAAGGGAGGGGGAGCTGAGTCTGGGCAGGCCTCTTGGAGGAGGTGCATCTTCAGTAGGGCTTTGAAGAGTGATTGTCTGATGGATTAGATGAGGGAGGGCATTCCAGGCCAGAGGTAGGACGTGGGTCAGAGGTTGGCAGCGAGACAGGAGAGATCGAGGCACAGTGAGAAGGTTAGCACCAGAGAAGCACAGTGTATGAGCTGGGATGTAGAAGGAGAAAAAGGAGGTGAGGTAGGAGGGTGCAAGTTGATCGAGACATGGTTAGTCTTGACATGGTTAGATTAATTCATTTTATTTCTAGATGGTCTCCCAGCATCCAGCCTTTTTCCACTTCAATTTTTGCTAGATGCTGCTGCACATATTAACTATTTGAAGCCTTGCATGGCCCACAGATCTCTTCCAAACCTCCCAAAGGCCCCCTACGACTCTGCATCAAACAAAATTCTTCCAGACTCTAGCCCCATCTTACCAATCTCTTACCTATCCCGCCACCGACCCCTGGCCCACGTCCTACCTCTGGCTCTGGAATGCCCTCCCTCCTCACATCCACCAAACTAGCTCACTTCCCCCCTTCAAAGCCCTAATGAAAACTCACCTCCTCCAGGAGGCCTTCCGAGACTGAGCCCCCCTTTTCCTCTGCTCCTCCTCCCCTCCCCATCACCCCTACTCCCTCCCTCTGCTCTACCCCCGTCCCCAGCCCATAGCACTTGTGTATATATGTACATATTTATTATTCTATTTATTTTAATCATGTGCATATATCTATAATTCTATTTGATTTATTTTGATGCTACTGATACCTACTTGTTTTGTTCTGTTGTTTGTCTTCCCCCTTTTAGACTGTGAGCCCGTTGTTGGGTCGGGATTGTCTCTGTTGCCAAATTGTACTTTCCAAGTGCTTAGTACAGTGCTCTGTGCAAAGCAAATGGTCAACAGATATGACTGACTGAATGAATGACTCTCTTCAATCAATCAATGGTACTTACTGAGCACTGACCATGTGCAAAGTACTTTACTAAGTGGGGCGCTTTTTGGTGTTTGTTAAGTGCTGTGGGTAGATACATAGTTGGACACAGTCCATGTCCCACATAATAATAATAATAATAATAATAATAGTTTTGTTAAGCACTTACTATGTGCAAAGCACTGTTCTAAGCGCTTGGGGGATACAAGGTGATCAGGTTGTCCCATGTGGAGGGGGATACAAGGTGATCAGGTTGTCCCATGTGGAGCTCACAATCTTAATCCCCATTTTACAGATGAGGTAACTGAGGTACAGAGAAGTTAAGTGACTTGACCAAAGTCACACAGCCAACAAGTGGTGGAGTCAGGATTAGAGCCCAAGACCTCTGACTTCCAAGCCCATGATCTTTCCACTGAGCCATGCTGCTTCACATGGGGCTCACATTCTTAATCCCCATTTTACAAATGAGGAAACTGGGGCACAGAGAAGTGAAGTGAAGCCCAAGGTCACATAGCAGACAGATGGGAGAGACAGGATTAAAACCCAAGCCCTTCTGAATCCGAGATGTGTGCTCTATCCACAGTTGGGAAGGTACAAGTTCCCATCTCACTGTCTTCACATCTCCCAAACCGATCTTCCAGTTCCATCCCCTTGAACACAGTATTCTCCTGTCTTAGAACTCCCTCCCTCCTCATATCAGACATTCCTCTTCCTGTATTTAAATTGTTCCCACTAACCCACCTGCTCCAATAACTATTTTCCCAATTGATTTCCTGAGCCACATCATCCTTTCAGCCAATTCCAACACTTCACTAACTTATGTCACCATTCCCATTGAGTTTACTTGTTTTGACCACTCTATTTGTAAATATTTGTACGTTTGTCTCCCTCACCAGACAGGCAGGGAAAGTGGCATTTCATTAAGATTGAGTAAAGCCCATTACACTTAGCACAGAGTCAGTAACTGATGACTCATCTAGGCTATAAGTTCATTATGAGCAGGGAATGTGTCCTTTATATGGTAATTTTGTAGTCTCCCAAACACTTCGTACAGTATTCTGCACACAGTAAGCGCTTAATAAATATGATTGACTGACTGACAGACCTTGGATTCATAGAGTCTCCCCTCTGGAACAGCAAGTAGGTGAGCTCACTTCTGAGACTATAGGGCCAAGGACCTGCAACAAGGGAATTAATGATAGTGTTTAATGGCTTGAACAGCATTCATTCCAGGCATGTTACTGCTGGGAAACAAAGTACAACAACAGATTATGAAGACAGGGTGCAGCACACTGTAAAGACAGATTTGTGGTGTTTACATCTACATTTAGCCAGCTTCAGGCAGAACCAGAACTACACATTCAGGTCTTCTGATTCCAGAGTAGTGCTCATTCCTCTGAACTAACAGCAGCAGGGCTTGCATATGGAGGACTACTGTTTGAAAGAGAGCTCATAAATCCTACAGAAAATACTACAGACTGCTTAAAAACTTTCCAAACAGTGCCACTTTCACATTTTTCTAAGGGCCAAATCATCTATAGATGACTGTTTTAAGTAGACCCCAGTTGTAGCTCCATTTTTAAGGAATTTAAGATTTTCTGAAGGAAAGGGTAGTTGATTGCTTCCGTGCTATTCTGCTATTCCCAGAGGAAAGTTGAGATGGCTTTTTTAACACTGTTAGAAAGTGAGTTCCCCTAGGGATAGGGATCAAATCAAATTCCCACCTGTGCTTTACCTCCCAGTCCTTAGTACAGTGCTCTACACACAGTAAGCCCTTAATAAACATTATCTCTAATACTTAAACATTTAAAATGACTTCTGAAGGTGTTCAGTATCTTATGCCTTTAGAGTCATAAGCATTTGGAATCCAATACTTTGATTTCAACTTCTTGGGATATATTCTTTACCTTTTTAGCACCCTATGAGATCTTGAGCCTCCTCTATATTCAAAGTATTGTAATTATGAGTGCAGTTCTCCCTTAAATATTCTATGACTTTTTACTGAAGACCAATTTACTCTTAAATGACACCAGTTGAATTGGGAGGGAATCATTCAAGTGGGACAAACCTCACAGAATCGTATTCAGGAGTAAATTTATCTGTCTCTAGACATGGCTGACATAGAATGAACCCTGACAAACAAGTATCTTGCCTGCTGTTCATTCTCAGAATCTAAACGCAGCTTCAAGCAACAGCAGGGCACAGAAGTCATGGTCTTTGCCGCATGTCAGATACAGAAAAAGTGAAAGGAATACCATCAGACCTTCTTTGTGGAGGTCGTAGACCTTACAAAACTATTTGACTCTCCCATGGGACTAAGACTCTTTCACTACTAAAAAAGTTTTGCTGACATGAACAGTTTATCAATTTCTAAAGATGATTCCAAGACAAACAATTTATTCCCTCAAAACTAATTCCTTTGTTGGATTATTTTCCTGTCAGCAACAGAATGAAGCAGGGATCTGTACTAGATCCATTTTTCCTCGATTATTCTATGCAGTCACACTTGCTTTGGGAAAACTTTCAACTCAGCCTGCTGTGGGCCAATCCAAAGTCCTTCAATCATTCTTATAGAAGCTCCTATACCATGGTGAATATGTTCTAAAGGAGTTCAACATCAATTTGGCAGGTTTTACTACTGTAGTTTCACCAGTTATGTAGCACTGTCCCTATTTGTCCCTGTCACCTACTTGTCCCTGCCTTCCTTATTTCATGGATCACAAGATAGCTGTCATTCCCCTTCTGACACACACAGACGTACACAACCTTAAGTCCCCTCCCAGGCTTCCTTCTCTGCTGCCATTCTGGTCTTCTTCCTATTCTACTTCCCCTCCTCTCATTCTGCATAGGCCTGGCTTCATTTATCCCAGTTTTGAAGCCCTGAAAAAGGAAACAATAGTCATAGAGCGGGTCAAAAATGGTGGTGTTAGCAGCAGCAGTTGTTGAAAAGTAAAAATTCAAAGGCTAGAAATAGGCTTAAAAAGCTATGGAGATAGATGGTGGTACAGAAAGCTCAAGAAGACTAGAAAGGAAATTTTTAGTGAGGAAAGGGGAACAGAAAAACTATAGGCTGAGAACTGGGGTTTATCCATTATCTGTCCCTAGGTTGGATAAGGCTACATAAAGAGGGTGGCAGTGATAGAGCCAGAGCTGGCTAAGATCAATGGCTAGAAGGCAGAACCCAGTTCCATATTGTCTGCCCTGCTCCTGCATCAGTTGCCTTCTCCTTTATATAGTGGAACAAATTAAATGGTTGCCACACATGCCCAGGCCACATATTAGGGGATTCTACTTTGTGAAGGTCTATTTCAGGAACCATATTAATTTTGCCCCAAATGGTGGCCATATTTCTAGGATCAGGAGACATGTGATTGGAATTGCATGTCTCTGGAGGATGGCAGGAGCCCAGGGCTCAGACCCTAAAGTCCCTACATTAATCCTGCTCTGCTCATTTACCACACTTCTGCACCTAGATGAAAAATTCTTGCCATCTAAAGTATCATCTTCAAATTTGAAATACTATGCTCCTAATCTTAAAATCCAAATTTTATTGCCTACTCAATTACTTGAATATAGCTAGATATTTGAAATACATATTTTACTTTGCTAGACATAAGAAAGCAACTTATAATTTGTAAAACTCAAATTCATTAAAATTTCAATAGAAAATAATCCCAGTTAGCTAGAGTTCATAATTGAATGATGCAAGATGAACGTTAACAAAAATAAAGCACCCACAAATCCTTTGTGTTTGTGCTTAACGTCTTGACCCCTAAAATATTTAGGAAATGGGAGGAGAAAGATCCTGATTTTTAAATAACCAAGCTCAAAAGGCAAAATTTGTGCTATGGTACAATGTAGTTAATATACTCATCTGGCTGTGATTCTAATTTTCCTACCACAATACACTTATCTACTCTGTAATTGATCACACAGAGAATTCATTCTGTCCATTTTTTAAATAATACCATTTCTTGTATCAGCTAAGGAACAAAATGGAATTTTTTTTATTTTATTTTATGAGCACCTACTTTGGGCTGAGTGCTTTAACATTTCCAAAGGATTCTGCTGATTTATAAAAGAACTTAAAGCTAAGGACTATTTTTAAGATTTCAATGTTCTTTTAGATTTATCTAACTCTCTGAATGGTGGCAAAGAAGAAACTATTATGCAGTCATTTACATCATCCGCTTGTGTATTGACTGAATTATTGAGAAATATTACACAACTTTAGTGTGTGACTTTGTGGGCAAAGGGAAATGGTAAACTGAGGAATTGGCCAGTGCTCTTAAGCAATTTCAAAAAGCTAATATGGTTAATACAGCTCTACCCTGAACATGCATCCCTTCCTTTTTCCTTACCTGTCTGGTGGACTAAAATGACCACAATTGTCTTGAGTTCAAAGGGGAATGGGGTGATGAAGACTGCTGGGTATTCATGAAAATTTGTGAAAATGGGAAAAGAAGGCACAAATTGGAGAGAGAAAGATACAGCAACTCAGAGAGGCCATAGAGACCTAAAATAGGACCACTAGGCAGAGAAGGAAATGGAAAGAGGGGAGGCAAAGAAGAGGAGAAACAGAAATTCAGAGAAACATGGGAAATAGACAATGGAATTCTATTTTTATTCCCTCTATAGCCTTGATGCTCATCCTATTCGGGCACCCCTATAGCCCTCTGGACCAGCATTCAATATCTAAATAAATGGTTCTCCTGCTATTTTCTCTACCTTTCCCAGAAATTTTTTGGGCATGTCCCTTCTCATTTTCAGTCTGTGGAGTTCACTTTTCCCTCTGGGAACAGTTAAAAAGTGACTGTCACCCCTACTTTCTCTCATTAATAATGTTGCTTTCTGAGGACAGTGTCCACTACTGAACTCTGTGTAAAAGTTATTATCCAAATACCTGTTCTTTTCAGTGGTTACTGTAGGAACAGAAACAAAGTCAAAGAGAGGCTTCGTAGGCTGCTGCCACTGCCATTTTTCTAACTCTCCCCTATTTGCAAAAAGATCTCTGGGTAAGTTAAAAAACTTAAATCAACAAAAATGTCAAGTTAACATATTAATAAAAGCATCATTCTCATTGAAAACAGTTTTTCTCATCACCATAAAACCAGTGATCTGCAAGCATATTCAGATGGAACATTGATCTATGAAAAATGTCAAGCTGGGGATGGAATGAACATGCACCCAAAGTCATGGACTGCTGCGAGAACATGAATATGCTGTTGAGTTTGTCTTAACACTTATTGATGCATTGATTCATTCAACCATATTTATGGAGCACATACTATGTGGAAAGCACTGTACTAAGTGCTTAATACAGGTTCAGCCTTAAAAATCTGTCTTTTCAGATCAGGCTTAGTCAAATTAAATGGTGCAGAATTTTAGAACTGTTCGATTTCTATGGCATTACTGGCAAGTGAATTATCCTTGAGGTTGATGACCTTTTGGACTAATGCCCCTCACCCATAGCCATTCAATTCATGTTTTTTCTTTCCCACTTTCACAACCCTGTTCTTTCCTTTCCAAATCCTCCACTGCTTCAGACACTTTATAACGTGGACGACAGTAGCAGCAGTGACGGGGAAAGCAATATGACCTCAGAGAAATCCAGGCTCCTGTAATGCAGCTGACATCATGATTAGAGTACTACTTCTTCTAGTCTTAGTAGTTTTCTTGTCTGGTTAGAGAATCAGGACTCATGATATCATAACAAATATAGCCAGAATGACCCAACTTTACGTATCATACTATATCATTCTGAACATAATATCTTTGAAGTTGCTATTATTTCTCCATTTCCTATAGTTTAATTATAGCTAGTTCAGTAATGAGTACTTTAAAATGATTTAGTGTTCTAATTTCAATGTATTTATTTTTCATAAGTTGAACGTTTGCATCCCATTGAATATTCCTTTCATTAAAATAACATTGGGCATGAGGATGACATCTGTAGAATTGATCAAAATGAATTTACTTATATTCGGGAATAAAATATTTTTAACCATTTGCATAATGATATTTTGAATGTTAATTAAATAACATTCCGCCAGTATTCTGCTCTAACCTTGTATTGATTTTCTACAGTCATCTGTAAGAAAATATACCCTAAATTTTCTTTCCTATGGGTCTTGATTTCTAGTCTATGGTGTGCTATTTATTATATTCCTTTTTTTTAACATATATGTATGTCCCCACCATAGTTTGTGGGTGTTTCTTTTCTTTGTGGTCAGGCATGCCCGTACTTATTTGTTAGGTTTTTCCTGAAGCCCTTTTTTGAGACACTCATGGCACTGAACTCCCTAATTCTTTTGTATTATACTCTCCCAAGCGCTTAGTACTATGCTCTGCACTTAGTAAGCACTCAATAAATACCATTGAATGATTGATTGATGTATCATTTCATTGTTAAAAGCAGGGAAAGCAGAAAAAGGAACTTGAAGAACCAATTAAGGAGGAAGATACATACTACAAAAGGGATAGGTTTGGAGAACAAAACAGACACAAAATCAAAGCTCAGTCCAAAACCCTAGATGACAGTGTGAATAATGAACCTTACTATTATTAGACACCAAACAAAAGACCGTGGCTCAGTGGAAAGCCGGGTTTGGGAGTCAGAGGTCATGGGTTCTAATTCCATCTCTGCCACTCATCAGGTGTGTGACTTTGGGCAAGTCACTTAACTGCTCTGTGCCTCAGTTACCTCATCTGGAAAATGGGGATTAAGACTGTGAGCCCCATGTGGGACAACCTGATTACCTTGTATCCCCCCTAGCGCTTAGAACAGTGCTTGGCACATAGTAAGCGCTTAACGAATTCCATCATTATCATTATCCTAGATTTGCTTCAGTGTTTAGCATGGTGTTCTGTACACAGTAAGCACTCAATAAATACCACTGAATGATTTGTTTCTGAAGAGTAGGCAGACATAGGATCAGTCAATTGGAGGCCACTTTCTCTAGCTGATCTTTGGGTATGGCTACTTCTTTCCATCTGAAGTCTCTATAAAACACCTCTTAGAACCCTATGTGGGTCAGGACTGTATCCAATCTGATTATATAAGAATCAGATTGGATTCTGACTCTTTGGCCCATGCTTTTTCCACTAATCCATGTTGCTTCTCTTACTTGAGTGTGATAGACTGATTCAAGGCAGGGAGAAATATGTTTAGAAAATTACAACAGTTGTTTATTGGATCAGCTGGGCCTGGGTACAGTATGCCATGTTTCAGAAGAAGACTCAGGTTTTCTATGGCAAGTAGGAAATGTGGTTGAGATTTCAGAAAGAGCTAAGCACAAATGAACACAGAAACTATACATGAAAATATATAATTAACAGCATTTCTTTGTGATGCATAATTGACAACAAATGCTTCTATGTCAGTTCATAATGAACACATCCAGTATTTCAAAGACTTTGGGTTAAAATAATTAGAGCAGAAACTAAGAGCTATAAGAGTATATTGAATCCGTTTAAAGATAAAAAATTGAAAATCTGAAACATAGCACCATGATATTAGCATTTTGCAACTCAGGCAGTTTCCAAAGGTCAGTTCCTCCAACAGTGCAGTCCAGAAAATGTTTTTGATGTTCTAATTATAAAAATCCCCTAATAGTCTTAATAATCTGCTTTGTCTTTCATTAGGATTCATCTCAAGGGAGCAAAATGCGAAAAAAAAATCTGATCATTTTCAAGAGGTTGGCAAATAACCTCTACATCTATATGATTATACACAAAAAAACAAATACAAAAGGTATGGGCTATCATCATGACCAGCATCAGTTTGACTAAGTAGTGTTCTCTAACATTGTGAATGTATCCTACAGAAAGGACTTTATTGAGTCGTGAAAGGATTTCTTGATGGTATGCATTGATGGAGTAAAATAGTTCACATGAGGAATCTATAAAAAAATCAATTTCATGTAACTATTGAAAGTGTGGTTGTTTTGGTGTAATATCCCTGGAGGCAAGGAGTTAAACTGTGAAAACTGAGGAAGTGCTTCCACTTTTAAAAGTTAGACTAATTCTCCATTTTTCTATGACAGATGGTTGCTATTTAGTTAAACCATCTATTTTTTTGAAGTCATTCTTTGATAAAGTACACTAAACATTGTCTCAGAAATTTTCAATGTGCATTGATCCCCAAGCATGTTAAATTTTGGAGTTTTTAGATTTCAATCCATGGAAGGATTAGAAAAAGAAAAGGTAGGGAGTCCTTCAAGAATAATGACAGGTTTGTCCAAAATCATATTAAAATAGCATAACAGAAGGAACAGGAGGCTAAGAGCAATCCTATGGCCAACTTATTTTAAAGCTTCTGTGAAATTTCTATATGTATTCTTCCTCCTCATACATTTTATAGGTTATTATATTCAGGCTATCAAATATAGATCAAAGGCAATATTTTCAAAGGCAGCTCTCCTGCTGAATATCGTTTTGAACTCCCTGCAGCTGCTCTTACACAGTGCTAACAGCCTGCTCTATAAAATACCCAGGGCTTTATTGTTATCCCTGCATTGGCATGTTCAAATTTTCCTATCAAATAACAATAACAAATAATAAATAGTAAGCATGGTATTTGTTAATCATTTATTATGAGCCAAGCATTGTACTGGGATTGGTAGGTACAAGATGAGCAGGTTGTGCATAGTCTCTCTCTCTCATATGGGCTTCACAACCCAAGGGGGTGGAAGGAAGAAATGTAATCCCCACTTCACAGATGAGGAAACTGAGTCACTGAAATATAAAATAACATCCCCAAGAACATACAACAGGAAAATGGTGAATCTGGGATTAGGATTTAGGCCTCCTGACTCTTTAAGCCCATGGTCTTTCCACTAACAGTCAAGGAAATATAAGGGTGACTAGAATTTTATTAAGCCCGATTACAAGGCATCCATCTTTGGATTGCCCCTCTAGACTCTAGGCTTGTTGTGGGCAAGGAACATGTCTATCAACTTCGTTACAATCTCAAGCTCTTGGTAGAGTGTATTGCACACAGTAAGTGTTCAATAAATGAGTGTTTGATTAGTATTTCGTCAATTACATTTTGCACGTAGAAAAAGATTCTCTTCTAAAAGTGGCCTTCCCTCTGATGTGGAACTTCTGTACTGAAAAGTTCCAAAGGAAGTGATTAGGCAGAAAACAGAATTCACTTTCTGCCCAGCCATAGGACCCATAAAATAATAATAATAATAATAATAATAATAATAATAATGGCATTTATTAAGCGCTTACTATGTGCAAAGCACTGTTCTAAGTGCTGGGGAGGTTACAAGGTGATCAGGTTGTCCATGGGGGGCTCACAGTCTTAATCCCCATTTTACAGATGAGGTAACTGAGGCCCAGAGAAGTTAAGTGACTTGCCCAAAGTCACACAGCTGACAATTGGCGGAGCCGGGATTTGAACCCATGACCTCTGACTCCAAAGCCCGTGCTCTTTTCCACTGAGCCACGCTGCTTCTCTAAAAGTTAGAGTAGAGAAGGAAATGAAAGGAAAAGAAAGGTCACTTCATATAATCATTGCAGTCCCTTTGAAACTGCCAGGGTGCAACTCCTAGGGACAGACTCTCCCATGAAAGATTGCTCAGTCAAGCCCTTTCCGATCACAGTGCTTGGCACATAGTGTATGCTCAATAATTACTACTGAGTGCTCCTTATGGGCAGGTACCATAGACAGCACTCTGCATACAGGAAGCACTCAATAAATACTGTTGATTGAATGAATATTTCACGTTCTGCTTTAGTGGGCTATTGGCTTGAATTTACCCTGTGGCAGTTATGAATTCAACCTTAAGTCCTCCAGTACAGAATGCTCCAAAAGGAGGTAATGTGCACATTCCTCTGAAAGACATACGCTTTATATCACCCTAAGAATTAAAAACTGAAACGTAATTTGTTAAAAGATTGTAAATAACTGAGGTCCATTGATGATTTCTTGTCTGGAAAACGTTTTAAATTCAGGTCAGAAATTTCCTGAAATTTAAGAATTGAAAAGAGTAACACTATTTTGACATAGTATCTCCTGGCCTAAACCTTGCCTTATTCAACCAGTACAACAAGGAAGTGGCATGTCATTAAGCTTGACTCAGCATGACATCAGTGGCAGCAGTGCCAAAGGCAAAGACCAAGATGTCTCTTGAAGAGGTGAAGGGTGGGTAACCCGATTCTGAAATTACATCCAAATCAACCACAATACTCATATTTCAACTTGATTTTCCTTTTCGCAAATTAAGGATTTTCATCACTCATGGTCTAAAAGATACAAATACCAGGAAAAGCCAGTAACAGATGTTGTGTTCAAATCCTGACTGCAGAAAAACAGAGCATACTGTAAACTGGACTTAGCAGTGATTTTGGTAATTCACCTGGTTTTCACCCCACTTCTATGCATCCTTTTATATTGCCCCAACCAAAAGTATTGTTTTAGAATATTGGGTTAATTTTTTTTTATGTTTCTTCTCGATGCTCATCCATTTTGACTTTAGCCCCCTTTCCTTCTTCCCTTCTCTTCAGTAAAACTTCAGAAATTCAATAAACACAGTCTTAGCTTTTTTTATTGCATTCATGTTTTTTTTTCCCTCCACCGACCATATAAGTGACAGACAGAGAGTGCGGAGGTATTAAGGATATCTTGAATCTAAACCAAAGTAAACAGGCTGTCATAAAAATGTGGAATTGAATAGATGACAGACTAAATTCTCTCTCTAGAAGCAATTATTTCTCAAGCTCGGATCTAATAATCTGTAATTCTGAAGGCCAAGGGTAGCACTCATTATTGCCCACTTAAATTAAAGTAGAAATATGTGTGACAGTGTAGATAGCAGCAGAGAAAAATGTTTCTTTGCTCTGGAATAACTAATACATCCATACAAATACTTGATGGAACTGAATTTATTACAACAAAAGCACATTATGTAATCATCTATATCATCATACAATAGTTATGCTGACTAGTACAGTCATATTTCTCTGCAAAGATAGATGAATATGGATTTAGTAGTTATTCCCCAGGAACAGGTATATAGATTCACTTTTAAGAGAATGTTATTAGAGAAGCAGCGTGGCTTAATGGCAACATTACAGGCTTGGGAATCAGAGGATGTGGGTTCTAATCCTGGTTCTGTCACTTCTCTGCTGTGCGACCTTGGGCAAGTCACTTAACTTCTCTAAATCTCAGTTACCTCATCAGTAAAATGGGATTAGGACTGTGAATCCCACGTGGGACTACCTGATTACCTTGTATCTACTCTAGCTCTTAGAACAATGCTTGGACACAGTAAGCACATAACAAATATAATTACTATTATTATTATTATTAACACTCTTGCTAATTTTTGAACTTAGATTATAAGTCCAGTAATGCATGAGTTTTATTGTTATCATTTAAAATAACTTTTAATAGCTTAAAATCATGGTTCTATTTTAAATGAATCACAAATTAGCTAAAACAGAGTATGAATAAGTAAATATTAAAAAGTTTATAAAATGAGGTATTAGAGGCATGAACCCCATTCATATTAATTAAATTCTGGGAGGTAGGATGGTCTAATATAAAAACAACAGTATAATCCTAGCTCTGCCATAACCTTGCCAGGTGATCCTGCAGAAATCTGCAACTTCTCTATGACTCAATTTCCTCATCTGTTCTCATGCACGTATACACGTAACTGTTATTTATTCATTTACATTAATATCTGTCTCTGCCTTTAGACTGCAAACTCCTTGTGGATTGGGAATGTGGCTGTTTATTGTTATACTGTACACTCCCAAGCACTTACCCTACAGTGCTCTGCACACAGTAAGAGCTCAATAAATATGACTGACCCCCTCTTAGATTCTGAGGTCCCTGTAGGATAGAAATTGTGTCCAATTTGATCATCTTATTTTTAATCTGCCTCAGTACTTGGCACATCTCCTGTCACATAGATATGTTTAATCAAAGCCATAACTAATACAAAATTCATTCAATAATTCCCACAACCCTATATTCATTTTTGCTGGGCAGTCACTTTCTAAAATAACTTGATTTTAATGGTAGATACTCAGTTTGTACATTCATTTTCTCTCAAAGACTTGAAATATTTTCACCATTACACAGTGCTATTTAAATATAATAGATAGTTGTTGTTGTCTTATGTTGTCGAGTCATGTCCAACCCACAGCGACACCATAGACACATCTCTCCAGAACACCCCGGTTCCATCTGCAATCATTCATCCATAGAGTTTTCTTGGTAAAAATACGACAGTAGTTTACCATTGCCTACTTCCACCCAGTAAATGAGACCCTGCCCTCGACTCTCTCCCATGCTGCTGCTGCCCAGCACAGGTGAGTTTTGATTTGTAGCAGATTACCTTCCACTCACTAGCCACTGCCCAAGCTAGGAATGGATATGTCTCTGCTTGACTCTCCCTCATATAGTCATGACTGGTAGCATACCGGAAATTCTCCAGGTGCGACCCTGAGAGGAGAATAGATAATAATAATAATGATGGCATTTGTTAAGCACTTACTAAGTGTGAAGCACTGTTCTAAGCTCTGGGGTAGATACATGGTAATCAGGCTGTACCATGTGGGGCTCACAGTCTTAATCCACATTTTACAGATGAGTAACTGAGGCAAAGAGAAGTTAACAGACTTGCCCAAAGTCACACAGCTGACAAGTGGCAGAGGCGGGATTAGAATCCACAACTTCTGACTCCCAAGCCCTACATGGTAATCAGGGTGAACCATGTGGGGCTCACAATCTTAATCCCCATTTTACAGAGGAGGCAACTGAAGCACAGAGAAGTTAAGTGACTTGCCCAAAGTCATAGAACTGACAACTGGCAGAGGCAGGATTAGAATCCACAACTTCTGACTCCCAAGCCTGTGCTCTTAGTTACCAAGCATTTATCATTGTAGCCCCTACCTTGTATGCTGTTATAGAAGCTTACATATGTCTGAATTGTACTAAACTGAACATCTTTATTATAAAATAATCTACACAATCCAGGTTCCCAAAATCTACATTAATCTCCAAAATCCTATTGAGAGTGTTTTCATTTTCTATATAATAGAGACAAAGGGTATACTTTGGCTTAAAGGTCAGTTAGACCAAAAAATAACTGCAAAAGGGCACATATCTACTAGAAACTTGCATGTTTTCAAGCAATAGAAACTTCATTTTAATCACAATTTCTGAACACCTGGGTAGATCAGCACTAGGGCATAGATTACCAGGAATCTTAGGTGTTAATTATGGAAACACCCTGACCAATCCTCATCACAATAATAATAATAATTGCGGCATTTGTTGAGCACTTACTGTGTGTACCAGGCACTGTATTAAGTGCTGGGGTGACTACAACCATATAGGGTTGGACGTAGTCCCTGTCTCACTTGGGGCTAAAGTCTCAAACCCCATTTTTCAGTTGAAGTAACTGAGACCCAGAGAAGTGAACCTACTTGCCCAAGGTCACACAGCAGACAAGTGGCGGAGATGGGATTAGAACTCATAACCTTCTGACTCCAGGCCCATGCTCTGCTCACTAAGCCATGCTGCATCTCAAGCAGCAGCTGCGGTAACACACACAGAGCATCTACTGCATGCAGAGCACTGTGTTGGGAACACAGGAACATAAAACTGGAGCAGAATTTGAACCTTTGAAGGAGTTTAATGTAATGGGTAAGGCACTGATAATATCCATATGATGGGAGCAAAATGGAAACATGGAAATGACAAAGGTGGGCTAAAATAATAATAATAATAGCATTTGTAAAGTGCTTACTAGGTGCCAAGCTAAGTGCTGGGACGGGGCGGGGGTTTACAAGGTGATCAGGTTGTACCACGTGGGGCTCACAGGCTTCATCCCCATTTTACAGATGAGGTAACTGAGGCCCAGAGAAGTTAAGTGACTTGCCCAAAGTCACAGAGCAGATAAGTGGTGGAGCCGGGAAAAAGGAATAAATAATCTATCATATTTATAGAGGACTTCCTATTTGCAAAGCAGAGAACTAAGCACTTGTGAGAATACAATATAACAGTTGGCAAATCAAGAAAATAAAAAATTACACTCATATGCAGCGTGGCTCAGTGGAAAGAGCACGGGCTTTGGAGTCAGTGGTCGTGGGTTCAAATCCTGGCTCTGCCACTTGTCATCTGTGTGACCTTGGGCAAGTCACTTCACTTCTCTGGGCCTCAGTTCCCTCATCTGTAAAATGGGGGTTGACTGTGAGCCCCCCATGGGACAACCTGATCACCTTGTATCCCTCCCAGCGCTTAGAACAGTGCTTTGCACATAGTAAGCGCTTAATGAATGCCGCCATATGCTAAGAATAGACTGTCGGTATTGAATTGATTGTCAATGATTTGGCCATATAATTTTACAATTATTTATGATTCTGTAATAGAATTGTATACGCCTTGAGATTGTATGATTGCTAATGATTGACTTGTAATTACACTAAACACTAAATACGGTTGTTTAGGTACATGAATGAGAATGAATGAGAAAAGTTTCCAGGAAGGAAAGTTACTGAAGCTGTCTGAAGGGGGAAGAAAAGTGTCCATGGCTAAGTGGTCTTCTTAATAGCAGGAAAGAATGACATGGTTTCTACCCTCAAAAGGCTTACAATCTAACAAGAGAAAGTCATTAAAATGAATTACAGAGAGACTCAGAAAGAGACAGAGAGACACAGAGAAATATGAGTCAAGGATAATGCCAAGATTATAGGCTTTTGAGGTAAGGTAGATTGTGGTAGCGTAAATACTGATGAAAAAGTCATGAATGTGAAAAAGCTTTGAGTGGGCAGATGAGGGTGGACTAAAGAGAAGCATGATGAAATAAACATTTGTCATATGATTACAACAAAGAAAACAAAGAGCATTCATGGTTTAAAACAATCCCTATTATGAATAATAACTCCCTGGTGGCTATGTTAACAGCTCTATTCTACAGACATTAATTGTTTTGGTTGATTTTTAATAAAATCCATTTCACTGAGGCAAGTAGATGTTCTCCAGTGTGTCTTTGTTTCAAATGTAGTTAACATTAACATTAATTTTTATAATATGTTAATCTTTACAAAGTGTAAAATGGCTGCTTCATGGAAAAAGATAAGGAGTAACATGAATATAGTTGATTGGCATATCTAAGTAGCAGTGTTGTTCTTTGAAAAATAATCATGATGCAGAATAATTTGATTGTAGAAAGGTTTAGTTTTCAATAGAATGATTCAGGAGTGATTCATAATATGGGCTTGGAACAAAGAACTTACATATCCCAAACAACATTAATAATGGATTCAAAAGTACTGAAATAAAGTATAATTAATTCTTTCACCAGCAATAAAGATCATCTTTTGTTCATCTGAACAATTACCTTGTCATTTGACAAACAAATAATAGCAATGGCACATATTTCTCTTGAAATCACTACTGATGCACTTTTCTAAACAGAATACTCAAATAAAAAAAATTATAGTTTTCCAGAAGGAAAATATGCTCTCTATTCCCCGTCCCTTAAATAGTGCCCAAAATAAAATATCCCCACATTACTCTGCCAAAAGCAAGCCCTCAATAAATATCAATGACTAATTAATTGATTTCCACAAATTCTATTCTGAGAACTTTAATCTAGATAAATTGGGAATTTAATTTGTAGATCTTGAGCAGAGGAATTACCAGAATCAGTTTCAACATTATTTACTGAACACCAACTGGTCCTGGGTGTTGAGGGACCGTACAAAAGACTGAAATTTATTCCTGCCTTTTTTGAGTTTACAATCTAACAGGGAGATAATAAATGCAAATTAAACAATATATAAAATGTGAGTGAGTGCATATCTATAAATAATGAACAGAATTTAATAAATCAATAATGAATAATCAATTAATCAACAGTATTTATTAAGGGCTTATTGTGTGCAGGACACTTTAGAAAGTAGAATACAATAGGGTAGATTAGACAGGATCTCTACTCATAAGGTAAAAGCATAAATGTTTAGATGAAAATGATAATCTAGTGTTTGATGTAGCGGGAGTTGAGGTGTTCCAGGAAAATGGGATACTGTTAGAATTGAGAATGATGAAAAGAACATGAGGGATAACTGGGAAGTACACGTAGGAGGGGGAAGGCAGAGGAGTAAGAAGAGATGAGACACAGAAGTAAAGTGAAGAGTGAGGATCTTGGACTGAATGTGTATCGCGTTGAGGAACCTGAGAATCTAAAGAAAAGAAACCACAAGGCACAACAGTCAAATAGACATAGGACCTTTACAGTGGTATTAAGAATGTTCAGTAGGGGGATGGTTTGATCAATAAATCAATCAATTAATGGTATTTATTGGGCACTTACCTGTGCTGAGCTTTGTAGAAGCACTTGGGAGAGTATAGTACAACTACGTTATTCTTTGGAAGCTCAATGAGTAGAATTTTCCAGAAGACTAGATGGGAAATTTTAAAAAATGTAATGATAGGAAGAGGAAAGACATATTACATAAGAAACACCAAGGTTATATGTTTTATTGCCATTCAGAGACTGATAGAGAATTTCCCATAATGGATAGCTTGTCAGCCATTATTTGCCTTTTGTTCTAGAATGAAAAGCTAAGCACGTATCACTTCAACCAGTGGTACTTACTGAGTTCTTACTGTGTGTTCAGCACTGAACAAAGTACTGTTTTGATGGAACTTCTGACCCCTGATGTTTTTTAGGATTGAATTTTGGGATTGAATTTCAAAGAAGGAAGGAAAGAAGGAAAACCAGTCTGCCAAGGAAGTGCTGAACATCATCTACATATAGATGATAAGTTTCTGGAAGAGAATGATATCAACCAAGTGTGGCCCAGAATATAGATTAAGGATGGGGAAATATTAAGAGGAGAGAGGATGCTAAGAGTGTGGCTGAAGAAGTTCTAATTAATTGTGACAAGATTTTACAAGTGGTAAGAGATATTAGCCATGACAATTTCTAGCTATTAAACAAAGGTTTATAAATATTTCTTCAATGTAAAACATGGCACTATTTAGATACAGGGAAAATTGCGAGATATTCTGAGAAAATAGCATTGAATTTTGACAGTCTTGACAATGTGAAGTCTGTTGGCCTGGAGATTCCTTGGTTTATAGACTACAACTGATAATGAAAACGTTTTAATAGTGATAATTTGAATTATCAAGCATTTGGATCCATAGATATTTCACATATCTTTGCACTCAGTTAATGCTTAATAAACATGATTGAATGAATGAATGAACAATAGTCAACTTTTTTCTTGAATGGATGCCCTTGGTTCAGGATTCAAGTTCAGGAATATTCATTCATTCATTCAATTATATTTATTGAGTGCTTACTGTGTGCAGAGCACTGTACTAAACACTTGGAAAGTATAATATAGAGACAATCTCTACTCAACAATGGGCTCACAGTCTAGAAGTTGGGAGACAGTCAACAAAACAAGACAAGTAGACAGTGATCAACAGCATCAAAATAGATAAATAGAATTATAGATAAATACACATCACAATAAAATAAATAGAATAATAACTATGTACAAATATACACAAGTGCTGTGGGGCAGAGAGAGGGGTAGAGCAGAAGGAGGGAGTAGGGGCAATGGGGAGGGGAGGAGGAGCAGAGGAAAAGGAGAGCTCAGACTGGGAAGGCCTCCTGGAGGAGGTGAGAGCTTTCAGTAGGGCTTTGAAGGGAGGAAGTGAGCTAGTGAGCACAGTCTAGAAGGTGGGAGACAGGCACTAACACAAAACAAGTAGATAGGCATCAGAAGGTAGGAAACAATCCAGGATCTCAGCTTGATTTTTAAACATCCCACACCTAGTTTTAATGTATGCCAAGCTTATCATTCTTGAACACTTAGGATCATAAATCAGTAATCATCATCATAATCTGATTTGTTAAGTGTGCCAAGCTCTATAGTAAGTGCTGGGGTAGATACAATGCAGTCAAACCGGACACAGTTTCAGTTGCACAAGGGCTCACATTCTAAAGTGGAGGGAGGGTAGGTATTTAATCTACATTTCACAGATGAGGGAACTTCCAGAAAAGTTAAGAGTATCAGAAGGCATGAGTATCAGAGACTGAAGAAGAAGATGGAGGAAGGTGGGAGAACGGAGCCTGTGGAGAAAGGAGAGGATCAGATTTGTGAGAAGAGCTGTAGTAAAATAAGATAATATAGGCAGAAGAAAACCATAAAAGCAGATACAGGGGACTAGGGAAAGGCCGAATTGAAGTAAATATAGAGCTAAAATTGTCTATTAGAGGATAGTTAAATGAAGTAGAGCAAAGTCTGCCACTTGTCTGCTATGTGACCTTGGGGAAGTAACTTAACTTCTCTGTGCCTCGGTTAATTCTTTTGTAAAATGGGATTAAACCGTGAGGGCCATGTGGGACATGGATTGTGTCCAGCCTGATTAGTTTGTAGCTACCCTGGTGCTTAGTACAGTGCCTGGCACATAGCAAATGCTTAACAAATACTTTAAAAACAAACAAAAGAAAACCAATAGAAAAATAAGGAAAGTTTGCCGAGAACTCCATCTTCAAAGTGACTTTGACTGAACACAGAACATAGCCCAGCATATGAATCATGAAAGGGATGCCTGGAGGAGAGAAACAAGAGGAGGTGCTGGGATGAGGGCAAAGACAAGAGTCAGGCAGGGCCAAGACAGACAAACAGAAGGAGGGGGGACTCATCCTTTGGTATTGAAGGCCTATAGAAGAGCAACCCAAGACAGATGCCTGAGAAATAAACCTTTAATATTAGATTCTGTATGATTAGCCATGGACCAAAAGCGATGCTGATGGAGGACTGACTAGCTACCAGAGCAAGGGGCCCGCATCTCAGGTCATTCAGGGAACTGTGATTCAAGAGTGAGATCAGTGAAAGAAAGCTAATCTGGGAACAAATTCACTGTCTTTGCCTCAGGCGGTTCATGGGTAACATAGGTAAGACAACAAAACATCTTGCGTCAAGTCACACATCAAGCAAATGATACAGCCTGGATTAGAACCAGGTCTACTGAATCCCAATCCTGTGCCCTTTCTAGAAGGCCATTCTCTTAGAGAAGCAGTGTGGCTTAGTGGAAAGAGCACAAGCTTGGAAGTCAGAGATCATAGGTTTTAATCCTGGCTCTGACACTTGGCAGCTGTGTGACTTTGGGCCAGTCACTTAGCTTCTCTTTGCCTCAGTTACCTCATCTGTAAAAAATGGGGATTAAGACTGTGAGCCCCACCTGGGCCAACCTGATAACCTTGTATCTTCCCCCAGCACTTAGAATAATAATAATGACATAATAAGAGCTTAAAAAATACCATCATTATTATTATTATCATTTTCTCAGTAAGTTATCTGCAAACAGAAAAGTTACACAACTGTCTTATAGCTTATCTGGTTATATATGTTTTGTATAACATGCTGAACTGGAAAACAGATGGTGGTTGGAGAGGTTACAAACATTTGTATTTTCTAGCTTTCATAATCTCAGTACCTTTTTTCCCTTCCCATTTTTTCTCATTTTTTATACATATTTGACTAATGTAAATTTTGCAAATGGACCAGAAGAATTCCAATCACTAAATTTTACATCTTGACTATCTGTTTGACTCATAATCTCCTTCATTGAAAGTCTCTAGTGTATTGATCCCTGCCTGTAGCCACTGTTTTTCAAAAAAAGTATTGAAATATGAACATTGATTATAAATGATTTTAAGCTGTTATGGGTCTAAAGTTGTGGGAATTATAGCTTCTGTATTTCAGAACGAAGAAAAGGATTTTCAGCTGAAGATTTTCTAAAGTTCAAATGATAATTATCTTGAAAATAGGCATTATTTTTTATCTAGCTGTATAAACATTGTTTATCACTGAGTACTGTACAAAGCCATTTTCTCAAAGAGCTGTAATTTTTATATTCTGAAGGGTAGAAAAAAATCTCTTTTCAAAAAGCAAATCCATAAAAATGAAAGAAAAAATTGTAAAATGCCATCCCCAAAATGGTAAAACATCTGTTTCTGGAAAATCTCAACTTATACCTGATTGTTCAACTAACACAAGTTGGTTGTGTAACTCTGTTGAAGTGAATTTGTTTAAGTATAAAATTCAAGGGTGATAATGAATTTAGTGACTGACTGTCCACAAGAATGTTTGCAAGAATGGACAAGTTTTTTTTTTATCATGGGCAACAATGTAAAATCGTGATATACGAGAACTGAATGCTGTCTAGACCTTCCCCATGCCATCCTGGAGGTAGCATCCAGAGAAGGAGTGGGCCTCAATGGTGAAACAGACATAAAAAAACCAAATAAACTCTTCAAGGGGTGCCAGGGTAGATGGAGGGTTCAAATTTAGGGATACCCAGCCGAGATGTGCATTGTAATCAATCAATCAATCGTATTTATTGAGCGCTTACTGTGTGCAGAGCACTGTACTAAGTGCTTGGGAAGTACAAGTTGGCAACATATAGAGACAGTCCCTACCCAACAGTGGGCTCACAGTCTAGGTCCTTCAAGTAGTAAATGCATTACAAAATTAAAGACTCATATACATGTATATCTAGGCATGAGTATAATATATAGATTCACCTAACAGAGCCCTAATAGTTTGGGCTTAGTGAAATAAAAACAGCCACTGTCCCCACCTTTAGACTGTGAGCTCCTTGTGAACAGGCCTTGAGCCTACCAACTCTAATGCACTGTATTCTCCTGAATACTTAGTATAGTCCTGTGCACACAGTAAACGCTCCCAATTAAGGCCTAAGGATTTCAAGGGATTTGCATTTCCCGTAATAATTCTATGCATACTTTTATATCAATACCTATAAATATATGTCTGTGTGTGAAAATACCCAGGAAGCTGATTTTATTTGTACTTGTACAATTCACTGGAGTGAATTGTAAGGGAGAAGAAGCAAGTCAGGATGGCAGAATAAACTGTATAAAGATACAGAGAATAATTTGTTCAGACATAATAAATCATAGTCTCAAACAACCTTATCTACCCCAGATAGACGCTAGGCACGTAGTACTTTAAAAATACTTTAAAGGTAATAAAATGTGCCACAATTGCTAACAATATAGATTAATATACATCGTCAAATCCTGTCAGTTCTATCTTCATCACATCCATCCTTCTTCTCCAGAATATTACCACCTTGATCCAAACACTTGTCATATCCCACCTAGACTACTGCATCAGCCTCCTTGTTGACCTCCCTGCCTCATTTCTCTCCTTGTTTGGCCCTTACGTCACTCTGCTGATGGACCATTTTCCTAAAATATCATCCAGTCCACAACTTTCCAGTCTCCAAAAACTTCCAATGGCTGCTCATCCACCTCTGTATCTGATAGAAACACCTTGTCATTGGCTTTAAGGCACTTAATCAGTACTGCCCCTACTATTTTACCTCACTGATCCTCTAAATCAACCCAACCCTCTCTTCACCTATGCACTTGGATCTCTTCACTTTAATCACTTGATCTTTATATCATGGCCTGCAGCACAGCACTTGTATATATCCATTTCCCATATTTGTAATTTACCTTATTATCTGTCTCCCCTCTAGATTGTAAGCTTCTTGTGGGCAGATTCTGTTTACCGCTCCTGTACTCTTTCCATTGTCTAGTAAAGTGCTTGACATAAAGTAAATGCTCAGTAAATACCGTTGATTGATTGATGTTCAGAGCTAGAAACTTAGCGCCCTTTCTAATAGCTCAGGGTGTCTGTATATTTTTATACGTTTGATACATTAATGAACACTGCAGGAAATGCTATGTTTCTAGCTACATCATGATGTGCAAAAGGCAGAAAGATAGCAGCATTACAACCAAACCCTAAGGCAAGCTTGGCCTGCAGGGGAATAGATCATTTTTTATTTGAAAATGGAATATATTTTAGGTGAAAATACTTGAGTTATAATTTACGTGGAAAATCCTGGAACTATAATTTAAAACCGCTTATCTAACTTGCTTCAAATTCAGAAAAGGTTTGAGGAATTAAGCTAATTTGGGCATAAAGCCATGGGTGTAAAGACTTGGTAATATTCTTAAATCTTTTTTTTTTTATTTCAGGGAACCTTTCTTCTTTCCAGATTTTGAGGTACTTGTAAGACATGAGAGTAACATAATGATTTTCTAAAAGTCCCTAGCAATTTCTTTGAAGAGCCAAATTCATTTTATCACAATTATTATTATTAAATATTTTAATACTGCACTTCAAATAGTGATTATACTGATTATAATATAATAGCAGTCAGCAGCAATCACATCTTTCTGCAGATGTGGTAAGAAAAAACAAGGCTGTTTGCTTAACTGAATTTTTAAAAAGAAAACATTTGATTTTGTAACTGATTTTTAAAACAATTCAGTAATTTAATCACCACTAGAGAAACTGCCTCAGACCTTAAGAATCCTCTGACTAAATTCTGGAAATTAGCTGTTTACTTACTATTAAAAGGCAATGTTTATTGTGATGAGATTCAGCTTTGCTGAATACCTGATTTAAGAAGAACACATCCCAATAGAATAGTTTTCAGCTAGTGGTCATTGAGTGAAGTGTAATGATCTATGAAAGTTAGACTCTAGCAATTCTTTGAAAATGTCAAATTTCATTTTATCAGAATTTAAATAATTTATATTTTGCATTGTTTAAAATTTCAGTTAAAAATGATTATTATATTGATTGATCACTTTAATAGAATTCAACTTGTCAGAGTGGTTAGGAGCCATAATTTTAGTGAATTAATGATATATTTTTCTCTCTCCATGAGGAAAAAGCTATACATTTTCTGATAGTCCGGCCTTTTCCTCATTTTACCAGTCTTGGATCTTTAGCTCTAATTTTTGTCAAGACTCCTTATCCATTTTTATGAAAAATAGGGATACATGGAGCCTGTATCCTCCAATGGCTCAGTATCTCTGGTGCTGTTACTTGGCAGTTTCCACTCAGGCTTTCTAATAGCCTCCCAGTATTTACCTGAAAGTGGGTTCTAATGAGTCCCACTGAAAGCTTGAAAATTGTACGCTCATTGTGGACAGAGAAGTGTCTACTAACTTTGTTTTATTGTACTCTTCCAGTAAGCACTCAGTGAATATGATTGATTGATTTTCATTCCACCTAAATTGGGACATCTAATCATGCTACTCTGAAGCCTTGACTGTGTCCAACGAAGCCCAAACTCACTTCTGGACGGTGGTGTGGACTCTGGCACCTCCATCTAGGTGTTCATTAGTAATTAGCCCTCCATCTAGGTGTTCATTAGCCCTGCTGGATCAAGGAAACTTGGAAATGGGACCTTGATAAACAATCCAAAAGCAGCCCAAGTTATGCCTTGACAATCCATGATCCATCCCACACCTATTTGAGTAGAGGGGATGGGAACAGGATCAGAATGAAAGCACCATTTATGGCAATATAACAAATCTTAAGAAACTGTCTTACACTGAAGACACACGAAAGTGTCCTTAGGAAAACTGATTACCTTTATTCTCCCATGTTAAATTTGCACTACTTTGGTTTGCCTACTGGATTAAAAAGGATAATTCGGACTTTTCATGGACTGAATTTGGGGATGTACTGTGGTACAACACCAAATTAGGACTGAAAAGATTGGCCATCCCCAGTTTGACATCATCCAAGTCAGATATGTAGTTAAGACCACTCACCTACCAGCCACTCCTAAATAAGGCTATATAAACCCTAGTGGCCTTGACTGAGCCACAACCACAAATAGACAAGAGAAATAATATTTACTATAGGATATAGAGAGAAACATAGAAATCAGATGAAAAGCTTGCAGAAGTAATTATCTACAGGCCCTGAAGGATTACCTGACTATCAACCTAGAAAGCAGTCCTAATCAACTTTTTCCCTTCTATTCCCCATCTAAACTCACTCCCGTGGAGAACTCATTTGCTCCCATGGTTTCGACTAACATCTTTATGCAAATGATACCAAATCTATATCTCCAGGCCTGAACTCTCTCCTTCACTGCAAACTCGCATTTCCTCCTACCTTCAAGACATCTCTACCCATATGCCCAATGGACAACTCAAACTAAACATGAACAAAACTGAACTCCTTATCTTCCCACCCAAACCCTCTCTTCCCCTGTGTTTCCCATCATTAAAGACAATATCACTATCCTCCCTAATTCACAAGCCCTTAACCTTCATGTTGTCCTCAATTTATCTTTCTCATTCCATCCGCATACTGGTGGGTGACAATCTGTCACCAATCCTGTCTGTTCAACTTTTACAACATTGTTAAAATCAGCCTTTTGCTCTCCATCCAAACTGCTATATGCTGATCCAAGCAGTTTACCTATCCCACCTTGACTACTGCATCTGTATCCTTGCAGAACTCCTGACCTCCTGTCTCTCACCACTTCAGTCCATACTTCGCTCGACTGTCCAGATCATTTTTTTAAAAAAACATTTAGTCCAAGTCTTCCCACTCCTCAAGAACCTCCAATGACTGCCCATCCACCTCTGCATCAAACATAATTTCCTTACCATTGTATTTAAAGCATTATTTCAACTTGCCCATCCTACCTCAACTCACTTATCTCCTACTGTAGCCCAGCTCTCATGCTCCACTCTTGTAGCTCCAGCTTACTCTCTGTGCTCCAATCTTGTCTATCCTGCTGCCAACCCCTGTTCCACATCCTTACCCTAGGCTGGAACTCCCTCACCCTCCATACACTCCAGATCACACAGTCTCCACCTTCAAAGCATTTTTAAGGTCACATCTTCTTTTGTTTTGTTTTGTTGTCTGTCTCCCCCTTCTAGACTGTGAGCCCGTTGGTGGGTAGGAGCCATCTCTATATGTTGCCAATTTGTACTTCCCAAGCGCTTAGTACAGTGCTCTGCACACAGTGAATGCTCAATAAATATGATTGAATGAATGGAGTGACTGAGTGAATCTTCTCTGAGAGACCATCCCCAATTAAGCCTTCTTTTTCCCAGCTCGCTCACCCTTCTGGATTGTCTATGCACTTGGATCTGTGACCTTTGGACATTTAAAATTCTCCCTACCTCCAACCACACATCATTTATGTACGTATCTTTAAATTATATATATTAGATTACTTATTAATTTATATTACTGCCCATCTCCCCCTCTATATTGCAAGCTCATTATGAGCAGGGAAAATGTGTGCTAATTCTGTTTTATGGTACTCTCCCAAAAGCTTAGTACAGTGTTCCACACATAGTAAGAACTCAATAAATATCACATTGATTGATTTATGCATTGACAGTCATGTGAATATATGACTGAGCTGCTTGAGATAATGCCAAAAACCTGATTTGAAGCTGAAATAATTCACCCAGAACACCTGGGTCTCTCAGGACAGGAATCAGAGTCCTATCTCATGCCCAGTTTATACAAGAAGAGGCTTAACTTCCTTTCCTGTCTTACCAACGCACATCTTCGCACTCAGCCAGTAATGTTTGTGCTATGGGCCTCAAATCCACTTCCTGCCCAGATTATTGCGAACACCCTAGAAGAGTATATGAGGGAAGAGGTCTCTGGCTACACCAATTTGGTGAGCATCTCTGAACTGTCCAACATCGCTTGAACCAAGAACTGCCCAGTAGATACTAGTGAAGTATTACTAATGGTAAATGTACCATTGGAAAATTACTTTTTTAGGTGTTTTATGCCTGATTTCAGAAGACTGAAGTGAATAATACTTCACAGTTCCTTTGAACCAGAGTAACTCAATTTTTCTATTACATTACTACATATGAGCTTGTTGTGGGAAGGAATGTCTGTTCGTTTTTATATTGTACTCTCCCAAGTGCTTAGTACAGTGTTTTGCACACAATAAGCAAGCCGCATGGCTCAGTGGAAAGAGCACTGGCTTGGGAGTCAGAGGTCATGGGTTCTAATCCCGACTCCGCCACTTGTCAGCTGTGTGACGTTGGACTTAACTTCTCTGTGCCTCAGTTACCTCATCTGTAAAGTGGGGATTAAGACTGGGAGTCCTACGTGGGACAACCTGATCACCTTGTATCCTCCCCAGTGCTTAGAACAGTGCTTTGCATGTAGTAAGTGCTTAACAAATGACATCATCATTATTATTATTATTAATTATAATAATAAGTGCTCAATAATTACAACTCAATTAATCACTGGATTTGTAATCTGCCCCAACAATTTAGGAATGTGGAGAAAATATCTCTGTATGTCCTGGAATTGGTTACCTACTTGGTTACTTGGTAGTAAGTGGGTTTCTATTACTGGCCAGAGATGATCTCCCATTGCAACTAGGCACTAAGCGCCTTTTGGGCAGGGATAGTGTCTACCAATTATATTGTATTGTACCCTGCTCTTCACTGGCTTGTCTGTCAAATGGGTGAGTGTTTTGAAGCCTGCACCCAGGAAAACCCATCCGGTGTTCCATTTCATTGAAAAATGTTATGTTTTTCTTTTTTTTTTTTTGCTGCTGCTGATACTGTGACCTTTCAAAGAAAAAAAAATCTGGTAGAAATTAGTTAACCAATGTTCAGAAACAAGCTTCATGATTATCAATAATTGACTCCATAAATTATGCAAATTCGTTTTGCACACATCACTTTCCTGATCTTTATTTGCAGTCATTACTCCCAAAATATACCTGTAATTTGTGTGAAAATGATTGAACAAATTAGCAACTGTGGCACTGAAGATTAAAATTATTTTTACAAGATAACAAAGCTGAACTGATTGAGATATAGAAACTGGAAACTGGGTATTATGAGAATTATAAATTTTAGTTTATCATATCATCATTCATCCATATGGTGCCTTTGGTTCCTTTGAAATCCATTTACTGACAACTTGCCATTAGCTTATATTTTATTTTTTAAAGCATAAATTTAATTTCATTCCCAGTAGAATAAGAACTAAAGCTTTCTGTTGAGTGGAAGACCTCAAAGATAATTTCAGCAATTAAATACATCCTGGATTAAGAAATACTCTGGATAGTTTTTCCAAGATGTTATATAAAATGTATTGTGCATGTAGATATCCAGTAGTTATAGTAGTTAATGTTTTGATTTATAGTTCTTTGAAATATATACCAAAAATCTACTGTACAGCATTTTCAAAATTGAAATTATACAAATCATTTATCCACACAAATGGCTACGATCATATGATACAAGGTTTCAGTGTATAGTTAGAACTTCCACTTCATTTTCTGGGATAGTTTCACTGATATGAGGGGTCAGATCTTGGAGAAAACAAGAGATCTAATTCATACAATGTGGTCTAGATAGTAGCAGCTCACCTTATCTGGTCAGGACAGATATTACTGAATCAATCAATCAATCAATCAACAGAATGTATTGTGTGCTTTCATTGTTTGTAGCAGTGTACTAAACACCTATCTTTTGAAAATAATTTTTCTGGGAAAATATTCCCATTTATCCCAAATCTGCAAAGGGTAAATCTAGCATTGCTTGTCAAAAGTTCATATCTGGGATCATTCTATGAAGGAACCATGTATAACTTTATACTATTTCTCAGCCCCTGGAAATACCTATAACGTTAGCAAATTAGAAAACCTCTGATTCTCTGATAGTACTTTAGGGATTTTATGCTTGTTTCTCAGGAGAAAGGATAAAAGTAGGTGAGGAGCAGGGCAAGAGAGAGAACTCAGACACAAAATACAGAGCACTAGGTGACAGCCACCAATTAGGCAGCTTCTTGGGACAACAAGGAAACCCCTATAAAGTATAAGGCATAAACATAACTTCACAATCTAAATTGGGAAAGGTGACACAGATAACAAAATATAAAGCTGCTATGAAAGCAACCTTGCCAACATTTGAAAATTTAGGAAGGGAAACTTATTCAACTCACCCTCATTCCCACAGCACTTACATCCATATCTGCAAATTATTTATTTATATTAATGTCTGTTTCCTCCTCAGAATCATGAAGTCATCAGGGGCAGACAACATGTCTACCAACCCTTGTTTTTTACTTTCCCAAGAACTCAGTAAAGTTCTCTGCAGGTAGTAAGAGCTCAATACGTAGCACTGGTTAGTTGATGGATTATGTCCACTACTCACAAAGAAGGGGTGTGAGGCTTAACTTCCTGTGACATCAGACTGGTTCTGGCAGCTGTGGATGGATGAGAACACTGGATCATGTGGCATTTCTGGCTTGAATAAACTGTACAAGTAACTTTGCATCATTCTTGAAACAGGTGTTATTAGGGCATTATCACAGAGCTTTATGGAGAGGAAGGATCCATAATGATAAAATCAACTCAATAATGCAGAAAATGGAATTTCATTTTCTGAGGAAATGGCAATCCTCAATCACATCAATCCAACATTTTTTATCTGTTAAAATATACAAATATGACATGCCTTGATTATTTTTTCCTTTCCATGGCTACACAATCTTGTCTTATGCTCGTCTAAAGAGTCGTCTCCAATCCATAGCAACGCAATGGACGCATTTCTCCCAGAACGCCCCACCTCCATTTGCAATCATTCTGGTAGTGTACTCATAGGGTTCTCTTAGTAAAAATGTGGAAGTGGCTTACCTTTGCCTCCTTCAGTGCAGTAAACCTGAGTCTCTGCCCTCGACTCTCTTCCTTGACTCTGCTGCCCAGAACAGGTGAATTTTGATTTGTAGCAGTCTGTCTTCCACTCACTAGCCAGTGCCCAAGCTAGGAATGGAATGAATATGCCTCTGCTTGACTCTCCCCCATGTAGTCAAGACTGGTAGAGTACTGGAAACTCTTCAGGCATGATTTCCTATAAAACATCATTAGCAAGGATATGATGCTGTTGGAAAAAGGGCCCTCCATCATAATTCTACTAGCCACGTACCTGTCATAATATCATGAACTGACACCTGCAAACTAATTTCCTGATCCTTTTTACCACAAATGTAGCTTTACAGTATTTCCCACCAAGGACCACGAGGGACATTGTAGCTAAGTTTGAGTATCAATAAGTTCCTTCATCCCAAATCCCTTTCTTTAGAAGAAAATAAGACAATAAAGATCAAGAAGACTGAAAAAGCAAAAACAGTTCTCAAGGAGAAATTATTCCAACCCCTAGCTCCACTTCCTGTTTTGGGTACTATAGAATTATTTTTTCTGACTCTAAGGATTGACTCCTATTTAGAACAGTGCTTTGCACATAGTAAGTGCTTAACAAATGCCATCATTATTATTATTACTCCCTGTTATCCTAATCATCATCAGTGGTATTTAATGAATGACTACAGTGTGTTGAACACTCTACTAAGTACTTGGGAGAGTACAACACAACAGAATTGGTGGACACGTTCCCGGCCCACAGTGAGACAGACCTTGGTTGAATGGCTTCTTCCAGCAGTAAATTTGTTTTTTTCTTCTATACACAGAACTTCTGCTTTAATACATATTGCTCTGTGGTTCTTTACAGCAACTTGGGCCCCAAATCAGGCAATCTTGAAAAATGGTATGGGATGAAGATAAAAACTTGCTGTATGTTCATTTTAAAATATGGGATACTGTTGTCTCTGAATCATAGGGCATGTGGTTGCTTAAGGATATTTTTAGAAGCCCCATCTAGGAGGAAAGTTAAATCATGAGGACTGTGAATAGTGTGGAAATGATAGTTTAGCAGTTACAGAGCTCTCATTTGATGCAGTGCCCTGAGAAGTACACAATAAAGTGACACATTCTCTGCCCACATAAAGCTTAAGATCTAATTAAAAAAAAAAATGACTATTTCTTGAAAAATCTATTGGAGACATTACAGGAATATAAAGGCATATACACTTATTTCCATATTTTACTAAACATTGTAAGTCCATTTTGAATCAGATTTGTTTAATCTTCACCTAAATGCTAAGAATTTCACTAAGAACATTAGGCCATTGCTTGTAATTTTTCTTAGTGTAGCTATTTTTCTTCAGTTTTAAGTCACATTTTCCAGGTTTTATTATTTCTACCCAGGCATCACAGATCATTCCTGTCGGTGGGGAAGGCTACATCAGGTTTCAGTCTCTGTACCAGGGAATTCCCAGTCAAGGGAACCTAGGCAAGTTTTTTAGATGTGGGAGCATGTATCTTCAACTGCTAAAAATGATTTTTCCCCCACAGCATGCAATGACTGGGGACAAAATGCATGAGATTTTTTAGTCAAGCAAGAGGATACCCTTTAAGGGAAGGAAAGCTCCATAAATAGTACCACACACATTAAATTAGATGACCTAATTTAAATTAGGGAAATAGGTTGAGAATCTAATGCTAACAAAAGTACTGGCAGCAGTGTACCAAGTGGCAATAGAAGTCTCAATGATCATTCAATTTCGCTACATTCCAAATGTGCTATGAGTCAAATCATGTTCATTCAAACTGGATTCAATCTATGTTGCATCTTAGATTCCTCAGTGCAACTGACAAGAAAAAACAACAAAGAGGATTTATAGAAAAGTCTATAGTATATATGATATAATTTTACACTAATAATAGTCTTTAGACTATTATTATTAGTGTATTAATAGTCATTAATAATAGTCTTAAGAACTACCTAAAATTAACCCACTTTCCATTCTGAGCTTGGCATTGCAGAGGCTGCAGCTTCAGTCACAATTGTGTATCACATTTTTAGGTGGACGCAGGAATAATTTACAGTTGCACACCCAAGGTTCTGATTTGTAAATCAGATTGGGCTCAGTTTCCCTGCACTGATTATACGGCTTTTGGAAACAAAACAACTAGTTAGCATTATCACTTTCCCAGCTTTTTATTGTCCTCTTCTTCCTGTATCCCCAGGAAGGAGTACCTAGGTTTCTTTTTTGCTGTGAAGCACTCACCAATATTTCTTCTCACTATAGGCTGGTTATCTTTTCAAAGTGCCTGCTTTGAAACAGTCATCCTATACCTGATTACAGTACAGTGCAGATACTACCTTTTCTTCAAGTGACCAATAGTATTTCATTATTTTAAGAGTATGTTGTTACATTTTAAAAATGCATTTTCTGCTCTCCTTGCTTTCACTACATTCAATTTAGCTGCTTCGTCTTCCAATGCTGTCTAGTAGTTTTAGACCCATAGTGACTCCATGGACACAGCCTCCCCAGAACGTCCCATCTTCTGTCTTAAAGTTCATTCATTCAATCGTACTTATTGAGCATTTACTGTGTGCACAGCATGGTACTAAGTGCTTGGGAAGTACAAGTCCGCAACATATAGAGACCGTCCCTACCCAACAGGCTCACAGTCTAGAAGGGGGAGACAGACAGCAAAACATGTAGACAGGTGTCAAAATCTTCAGAACAAATAGAATTAAAGCTATATGCACATCATTAATTTATTCTGTTGTGTATATTCATATAGTTTTCCTTTCAATTTAGCTTACCATACAATAGTTGCTTGAATATTCTGTTGTCATCCATTCTCCTAAAGTCATCCATTGAGCAAAAGTGTGATTGATGTAGCAAGACCTGTTTTGATGCTGGTGGGCTGACCACATTGTGAGAATCATTTATAGTGCTTCTGTCTTGCCATTTAACATTAAGGAGTACAGAAATGGGATGACATAGGTTGTAGGGCCGTCCTACATTTGGGAAGATGATGCAACTGCTGATAAGTTATTTTCTACGTGTGTGAACATAGCTGAAAAGATCAATGTAAGAACAACGCATCCTGCCACCTTATTGCACTTAAGGACTTGAGATCTTTACAAGGCTAATGGGTTTGTTCCGTGCAAAGGTCTGTCTCTGTTTTTGAGCCTTCTTGGTATTCATTCATTCATTCAATCGTATTTATTGAGAGCTTACTGTGTTCAGAGCACTGTACTAAGCGCTTGGGAAGTACAATCCCAACTGTAGAGCAAACCCTCTTCTGGTTTTCACCCACTAGGCTTTTCTCTCCATTGCAGTGTTCTGCCTTTAGGTCCACTGTATTTTTCAGTGCTTGAGACATTTTTGCAGCACCGGTTTATGTGTACTCCTCTAGGAACACCCAACAACAGTTTCTTAGGTATTAGCTACTACCAATTTCTCTCACATTTCCAGGCCAGCACAGTTGTGTGGCTGTGAACATAGCTTAAATCAATTAATGGTAATTATTGAGTACTTGCTGTGTGCACAACACAGTACTGTTTGGGAAAGTATATATAATATATTTGAGATACATGATCCCTGCCCACAAGGAGCTGACAGGCTACAAAAGGATACAAATAATGTTCAGTGCTGGTTCGCTGACTGTATTCGAGGTCTTCACTGTTGATGGTCTTGCATAACCATTTGATAATGGCTACAGGTCATGGCTCCCTCACTCTGCTCTGCTCTGAGACTGAAGAGGAAAAGGTAAGACATGGCACTGTCAACTCTGATCCTCCCAACCATAATATCACGCAATAACCTAAGGATCTTAGTGAACTTTCCAGCACTACCAATTTCCTTAGCTAGTCCAGAGCTCTGCCTGTTGATAGTGTTAAAGTACTTATTAATCACATACTGTTTTTCCTGGTTAAATGAAATACAATCAAATTAGACAGTCTCTGACCCCACAGGGCTCACAACCCTTTAGAATGTTAGATCATTGAGAAGCAGCGTGGCTCAGTGGAAAGAGCCCGGGCTTTGGAGTCAGAGGTCATGGGTTTAAATTCCGGCTCCGCCACTTGTCAGCTGTGTGACTTTGGGCAAGTCACTTCACTTCTCTGGGCCTCAGTTACCTCATCTGTAAAATGGGGATTAAGTATGTGAGCCCCATGTGGGACAACTTGATTACTGTGTATCTACTCCAGCACTTAGAAAGTGCTTTTCACATAGTAAGCGCTTAATAAATGCTATTATTATTATTATTATTATTATAGGCAGGGAACATATCTGCTAATTCTGTTGTACGGTACACTCCCAAACGTTTAGTACAGTGTTCTGCACCAGGTGCTCAGTAAGCGTGGCTCAATGGAAGGAGCCCGGGCTTGGGAGTCAGAGGTCATGGGTTCAAATCCCAGCTCCACCAATTGTCAGCTGTGTGACTTTGGGCAAGCCACTTGACTTCTCTGTGCCTCAGTTACCTCATCTGTAAAATGGGGATGAAGACTGTGAGCCCCACGTGGGACAACCTGATCACCTTGTATCTTCCCCAGCACTTAGAACAGTGCTTTGCACATAATAAGCACTTAAATGCCATTATTATTACTACTATTACCACTGATCGATCGATGAGGGAGAGCAAGTATTTTACAGGTGAGAGAACTGAGGCAGGGAGAGTTTAAAAGGTCACCTTGCTGGCTAGTAGAAGAGCTGGGGCTTGAACCCATGTCTCTTGATGCCCAGACCATGAATTTTCCACTATACTATACCGCTTCTCGATATCTCTAAAATCAAATGTTTATTAAAGTCAGTTAATGAAGTATAAAGTTTTTGATCTACTTTCTTCACTGTTTTCATTTACGTAGCACTGAAAAGATTGTATCTACTGTACTTTGATTTGATCTAATGACAATTTTTAGTGAAGCTCAGAGCACAGCAGGTCTGGTCCACTGATTCAGCTCTACATGGTTCTGTTGGGTTTGAAGAGTTTCCTAGGGAATTAGAAAAATAGAAATCCCCTGAAAAACTTCTGGGAGCAAAATCAAATATTCTGAGTGTTGGGTAAATCAACTCTGTAGAAATAACAGGTAACTGCTTTCAAGCTTTGTGGGGTAAGGAATATGCTGATAAAAGTGATCTCTTTTGAAGTCCTTTAGACTCCCAATCATTTTCATGGCTCATGTCATATGCCTTTTGCATGATAAACAACTTAATGCTGTTCAGTGCTGGGAACAATTTTATGACAGAGTGATTATTACTTTAGCAGTGCTGCTATTTGAAAGGCATGCAAATCAGTTATTTAACCGAAGAGTCATTTTCTTATGGAAAAGAAACATTACTATTAAACTGATACATTTGTAAGTAAATGGAAAAGCAAGCAAGCCCAACAGACTTCGGATAATGAATGTGCTGGATTCTCAATCAGCAACATATCCAGAAACATTCATTGCTGGAGTCTTGTACTGAAGATTGCACTGCAGTTAAGCATTTGAAAAGTTCATCAGTTTTCAGTCAAAGGCTGACTGTTAAATTGGGCACAGAAATAGATATTAAAGCACATAGGGAGGATTGTCTGAAGTCATGCTTGTAGTCTTTGATTCTCTTCTCATTTACTCGTCTATTAACCTCCTTTGTAGAAGAATATAGCTTTTTGTAATCTTACTGTGTCTGAAAACTTAGGGATAGATATGGGAATGAATTTAGGAAGCCAGTCGGCTTCTTATTTCATTTGGATTATGTTCTAAATTACAACTTTAAAGTTAGAACTTCTAGTGATGAAATTCAACACAATGGTACTTATTGAATTAATGGTGCTTTTGCTGTGTGTACAGCATTATACTAAGCCCTGGAAGAGAATGCACAGATGGGAATTAGATGTGGTGCCTGTTCCTTTGAGGGGGGAACTCTCAATCTAAGAGTTTAAGTGAGGAGACAGGATTGGAGACGGACATATTAGCAGTCTTGAAACAATAAAACACAAAACAAATACACAAAATAGGCTTAAAGACTTGGTGGAGATCGAAGAGTCCAACAGTTCAAGGGAATGACAGGCACGTTCTCTGTCCATAATGAGCTTACAGTCTCGAAGACAGAAGATTCAATTTTTGCTCAAGCTTTGCTCTACCTAAAACCAGATTTGGGGGTGAGGTGGGCCTATGCACTGTACAGTGCTCTAAGGCACTTATTTGGAACTGTATGATTCCTTATTTCTATCTGAAGCCCTGCTTGTACTCAGTGAGCAAAGAGCAAATATATGGCATTTTGGAATGGTATTCCTAAAAATGATTCACTTAATGGCAAAATGTTTCCGTTAGTACCATTTTATCCAGAAATCCAAAGTTTTCTAAGCACATTAATACTAACAGCAGTATATGGTTAAGGGAGACTCTTCATGACCAACCTGCTCATTCAAAATGCTGCAGACAGGAGCAACTTGCCTGATATTCAATGCAGCATATCATAAATATAGCATAAGACATGTAACGAGAAAATAGCTTAATCCACTTGCAAACTTTTATCTGCAGCAACCCTGGCTTGGGTGGAGGTTGGAGAAATGAACCTTCCTTTCTGGGGAACTTCTGGTCTTGACTTCTGCTGGTGGTGGGGGACTATCCAGAGCTTATGAAGTTTGAAGAAGCCTGATTTGCTAACAATACCTAGCAGAAGTAGAAGAACAGTACTAACTACTCCTCCTGCCTCCTGCCATGATGATCAGGTTGCAAGAAGATTACATTTTGGTTTGTGTTGGGTGAATGTTTCTCCTCTCTGTCTTTTTTCCTTCCTCTTTCTCCCACTTAATCTTGGGCCACTGCCCCATCCCCAAACCCCAATCACTACTGCTCTATCTGCAAGAAATGCATGACTAGAACTCGCACAATATAACATAGTTTGTAGGCACGTTCCCCTTTTTTATGGTATTTGTTATGGGCTTACTATGTGCCAAGCACTGTTCTAAGCACTGAGGTAGATACAAGCTGCTCAAGTTAGGCACAGTATTATGTCCCCCAAGAGGCTCACAGTTATAATCCCCATTTTACAGATGAGGTACCTGAGGCACAGAGAAGTTAAGTGACTTGCCCAAAGTCACACAGAAGACACATGGCAGAGCCGGTATTACGGCCCAGATACTTCTGACTCCCAGCCCTAGGCTTCATCCACTGGGCCATTAAGTCCCCTGCCCACAAAGGGCTTATAGAAGTTCATAGGAGTAATTTACAACTTTTTTAAATACATGGCTTATTCATAAAGAAATAATTAAGCAGCTCACCCATAGAAATATATTTGACATGCCTCCTTTAAGCACCAGAGATATTTTGTGAAAGATGCTTTATCAATTCAAGTTAGCCAGGATTTAACGTTTCTCACTTTACTGATGTAGAAGACATTTATTGGTTAATTCTACATAGCGCATAATTTAACTCATTTAATATTTAATTATTAAAAATTTAACATTAAAATGGTAACTCGGAATGTGTTACCTTGCATCTAAAGTTTACTGGTTAGAATAGAGGAAACACATTTAGGCTAGTGACTACTGTAAAAGTTCTTCAGTAGACCTTGCTAGAACATCCATTGCACCTCACCAACTCCAAACACATTAATTCCATTTCATTTCCATTTTTACAAATTGGCAAGAGTCAAAGATACAGAGTAATGATATGATTTGCCTTAGGCTACAAAGTCATCTGCAGCAGTGCAAACACTGGACCTAAATGAACATGGCATTTCACTTTAACACAGTTTCTCAGATATAGGTAGAGGGTTTGTTCAATTGGAGGACAGCAAGCTAAGGGATGACAATAATTCCTTTTAGTTTACAGAGGGCTTTTTCATTTGTTTTTATGAAGTGGGCACTTGACCTAATTGTTTTCTTTAGCCACAGAGGACTGAGCAAAAATGAAACAGGCATACACTGAGAATTTGTTTAGGCATAGAGAAAAACTTTTAGTCCATCACCTTATTTACTCATCAAGATCTGGATTTCTGCCTTTTTTCTGGCAGCATTCCAGGGAACATTAGCTTGGAGACTTCCAATGTCCTATCAATCAGTTAATCAAGCAATCAATTGTATTTATTGAGCACTATGCTGAGCACTTGGCATTCAGTATGACAGAACTGCTAGACAGGATCTCCCTGCTAGCCTATATGTCACTGGAATCAACACATACCAGGATCACAGGCCTCTCATTCCCTCTAACAACTTATCTACACATCTCAAGAGGTTCACTATCTTTGCATCCACCAGAGAAGTCATCACAGGGACCTCCGGAATGTTGTCCACAGTCCCATCTATGCAGATTTCTAATTATCAAATCACTCAATACCTCCACATTTAGCTAGGCTGAAAGGAAACTTGTACAAGAGTGGCTCTCAGTGCAAGAGAGCGCTAGGACATTAGCTAGAAGGTAGATCCAGCTAAGAATTAGGGCTCCAGACTGAGCCCCTTCCTTCCTCTCCCCCTCGTCCCCCTCTCCATCCCCCCCATCTTACCTCCGTCCCTTCCCCACAGCACCTGTATGTATGTATATATGTTTGTACATATTTATTACTCTATTTATTTATTTATTTATTTTACTTGTACATAGCTATTCTATTTATTTTATTTTGTTAGTATGTTTGGTTTTGTTCTCTGTCTCCCCCTTTTAGACTGTGAGCCCACTGGTGGGTAGGGACTGTCTCTATATGTTGCCAATTTGTACTTCCCAAGCGCTTAGTACAGGGCTCTGCACATAGTAAGCGCTCAATAAATACGATTGATGATGATGATGATGACGAATTAGGTTTCACCCAAACTCTTCTGCTGCCCGTTCTCCTTTCCTGGGTTTTCTGTCTCCTCAAAACTTGAGGGCTACCCTGGTATAGAGGGAACTGATCTACAGTGTTTCCGTAAGCCACATATCTGAAACTCCCCAGTTCCCTCCACTACTCTAATACAGTCACTCTGGCTTCAGATGCAGTACACCAAGCATTCATGTTTGTCACAATTCACTATATAATATTTGCATTTTCAGGGCTTTAAAGGCCACTAAAGAGAGTCCTCAGACCTTTCTCTCAGACTGGAAGAATGCTTTCGATCTCTTTCTCCCATTATCTAATGTGAACAGAATTACTATACCACTTTCATTTAAAAGTGCTTTGTGATCATTTTTATAGCTCTAATGAAAGTCTAGTTAGTTGGTAGATTACAAGAGAAATTGTCCTTGTTTTCTATACAGGAAACTGATGCTAGCATAGAAAAATTTATGTGCTCAAGGCAGTAGCAGACAGTGCCTAGAACTGGAATAATATTTTATGATTCCCCATTCTTATTTATTTGCTATTGCTCCACACACTACAATCATGGTCCGTAATAATTTTCATATCTTTGTTTTTCATTGCAACTAGCTAAATAAAAGATGTGAGATACAGGAGTATGTACTACGGATGAGTGCTCAGTGATAATATATTCTCTGACCACAGATTATACCTATTCTCCCCACCTGTGTCTTGCAAGATGTATTGCTGGGGCAAAGGGATGAGGTGAGAGGGTGGATGGCTCAGGACAAACCATCCCCAAGATCCTGAAAAACTTACTCAAGTGTCTGACCTGCTGATGACACAAGAACACCACTATCCTCCCTACCTCACAGGCCTGTAAACCTGGCATTGTCCTTGACTAATCTCTTTCATTCTACCCACATTTTCAATCTGACACTAATTCCTTTCAGTTCAACCTTCCAAACATTGCAAAAATCCACCTTTTCCTCTCCATTCAAACTGCTACCATGCTGATGCAAGCAATTATCCTATCCTGCCTTGAGTACTGCATGTACCTCCTCACTGACCACCCAGCTTCCTGTCTTTCTACACTCCAATCCATACTTCACCCAGCTGCATGGATCATTTATCAATAAAAACATTCAGTTTATGTCTCCCCACTCCTCAAGAACCTCCGATGGCTGCCCATCCACCTTGACATCAAACAGAAACTACTTACCATTGGCTTCAAAGCACTCAATCAACCTCACTAACCTCCAACTGCACCACTCCACTCCTCTAGTACCAGCTTACTTAGTGTGCCCTGATCTCATCCATCTCTATGTCAATCCTTTCCCACATCCTCTCCCTAGCCTGGAACTCCCTCCTCCTCCATATTTGCCAGAGCACCGCTTTCCCTATTTTCAAATCATTACTAAGGTCACATCTCCAAAATGCCATCCCTAATCAAACCCTCTTTTCCCTGGCTCACTCTCCCTTCTGCATCATTATGCATTTGACTCTGAGATCTATGGATATTTGATATTCGCCCAACTCCAAGCCCCACAGCATTTATGTACATATCATTAAATTATAGATTATAAAAAGCTTATTTATTCACATTAATATCTTTATCCCCCTCTAGATTGTAAGCTTATTTTAGGCAGGGAACATGCCTGCTAATTCTGTTGTATCATACTCTCCCAAGCACTTAGTACCACTGTACTAAGTGTATAGTAAGCACTCAAAAAATAATTCCTTGATTATATGCTTAATCAATGCTCACCTGAATGGCTAGGGGGTAAGAAAAGGTGCATTATATTTGAATGGAAAGTGTACAAGTGTGCAAAAGACTCTCTCAGTGATACATTCATGGACAGAATTCACTAATAAAAGCATCATCTTCTAACTAAAGGACAGTTGTAAATTGCTTGAACAATCAAGCATGTTTCTCGTATAGATTGTTCTGTAGCAGCATACAATTCGTTTGTTCAAAATGGCCTTTTCCCCAATTCACAGAGTAGGAGTACATATCTTGGTTGATTGGTAACCAATCACTTTATTATGTAACATGTAAATGCATAATCCAGTCATGGAGTGAACCTCAAAAGTGAGGTTTTGGTTTGAGCTCTGATTAATTGCCCAGATTCAAAGAACAGTTTTAAGAATTCTGAGGAAACACAGAAGTTGATGATCTTTTATTTACAATTTTTTTTAATTTTCCTCTAAGATGGATGTTAATTCAGAAGTATAAATACTAGAATACCTATTCAATAGGACACCTCAAAAAGTCATAAAAAAACTTTAAGTGTGTTTGGGTCTGGATAGGATAAAAGGTTAAGAGGGAACCAGGTCCTCAATTTTCCTGAAATGCTTTTCTTATAGTTGTTACAGAGGAAAGGGACTTTAATATATTTCACTGAAATATCTCTAAAGAATTTTTTGGACATTGCATTCAGAGATATATCCTGTAAACATAAACTGTCTTATGGTTCTTTAACTTAACTATTCTAAATTGGACCTGAGAGCAGAAGTGATGAAAACTTACTGGGAATATTATATAATCATTTAAGTGTGCCGATGTTGTTTTATCATGGTTTGTTGGCTTTAACTTCAGATAATTTTTAAATGTAATAAAGGTTTCAAATCATTTTTTGAAGGTGTAGAAAATAGAAGTTTACAAAAAAGCATTAGTTCTTCAGCATTTTCTCAGTTTTTTATTGAAGCAAAGAGTGACTCTACATTCAGTTGAGTGGGGAGTATAGCTAAGGTAAAGTGGAGTAAGAGCACAGGAAGGCAAAACAGTTTCAGCTGATGGAGAGTCTTGAAACCAAGGGTTTGATCCAAGAAAAAATAGCTCATTTTTGGAAACATTTGAGGAGGGAAGCAATGTGCTCATATCAGCATATTGAAAAGGTGACCTCTACAGTTGTCTATAAGAGAAAAGGAAGAGAGAAGAAGCAAAAGCCAGGGAACCAGAAAGTAGTCTAACTGAGAGATGATGCAGGCTTCATCCAGGGGGGTGGTGGTGGTAAGCATTGAGAGAAAGAGAGAGGTCCATACATTCTCTAGAAAGACAACAGGAAAGACTTCAATCGACTGTGAGAGGTAAATAAAAGAGAAAGATGTTAAAGGTGATTTCAAGGTAATAAGCTTACCAATCAATGAATGGCATTTATTAACTTAATGTGTGTAGAGCAATGTACTAAGCCTTGGGAAAGTTCAATATAATAGAGTTGGTAGATATGATCCTTGATCACAAGAAGATTGTACTCTAGAAGGGGAGTTAGACATGGAAATAACTTACAGGTAGTGGCAATTGAGTGTACATTTATGTACATAATTGCTATGGGGATAAGCGTGGATAATTATCAAGTTTTTAAGGGTACAGATTCAATTGCCAAGGCAACACAGAAAGGAGAGGGTGTAGGGGAAATGTGGGCTTGTGGGAGAGGTTTCTTTTAGGTAACATGATTTTACAATGGTTTTGAAGATGGGAAAAAGTAGTAGTCAATCAGATATAAAGTGGGTAGTACATAAGCTGGGATCAGGGAGAGATAGATGGAATTAAGGTACAGAGAATAGTTTTGGCATTAGTTTGGGCTGAGTTGTACTAGGAAATCGGTGAAATGACCTTGGGCATGTCTGAACCTCAGTTACCTCATCTGTAAAATAGGGATTAATACTGTGAGTCCCATGTGTGACCTGAACGGTATCCAACCTGATTTAGATTGCATATACCCAGCACTTAGTACACTGCCTGGCATATGGTAAGTGCTTAACAAATACCATATTAAAAAAAAGTAATTGAGAAGGAGTTGCCAGAGAGATTGAAAGAACCAGAAGATTATGGTTTCCGTGAATAACACGCTAAAGTAACGTTTCCAAGAAAATAATGCTTCGATTATAGTTTCAGTGAATAAAAAGTTAAAATAACAATTGCAAGAAAATAATGTTTCCAGTGTTGGAGGCAGTCAAGGAGGATTAGGATAGAATAGAACCTATTCGACAGCAAGAATGAGGCAATTGGTAACTTTAGATAATTTGTGGTATGATATGATCGTGGTACTGTCAACTGTGATGGGAAAGTTGGGGAGAAAAGATCAAGGAAGGAAAATTAAGAGCTCATTTTGCACATAATCTTAAAATGCTGGTGGGTCATCTAGATAACAGTGGTACAACTAATCCAATCAATTTTATATTTCATCTGCAGCTGTAAGTGCTAAAAAAAAAAAACCCAAAAATCTATTAGTAAGGATTCTGTTAAGGATGAATTTTAAAATTAGAAACCTTACAACTTGAAATACACTTGTCATTAATAGTTACTGTCTTATGATGTCAAGTCATCTGAGACCTATAGCAACTCCATGGAGACTTCCCTCCCAGAACACCCCACTCTCCATTTGCAATCGTTCTCTAGTGTATCCTCAGTGTTTTCTTGGTAAATACATGGAAGTGGTTTACCACTGCCTTCTTCCATTTTTTTGTTATTATTTTGTTTAAATCTAAAGTATATGCAATTAGAAAGGAAGTGAAAATAATTGAAAAAATATATTTGCTTATTTGAAATGCATTAAAGTTATCCATTTGATTTTGTGTTTTGCTTACTCGACCACTGGATATTGATCCTTTGGAGATAGCACGTATGACTCAAGATTGAGATACCTAGGAATACAGGTGATGTCCGCCTTATCATAGCAACATCACATTTTTTATTTTTTCCTTTAGATTACAGAGCTCTGAGGCATGAATGCCATTCATGATGTTATCGTCAACCAAGTAAAATTGGTTAGCATTTCAGTTTTCAACTCTTAAAGATAGAGTTTTCAACTCCTTGATAGAAAGAAGGGAGGGGCGAGGCATATTACAAATATGCATGTCTTCAAGTAAGAATATTTTCTTTAAAAGATTAACTGTAAAGATTTTGCACTTGGCATGAAGAGACTGCAAGTGGGGCTTCAAAGTTAAGGGGAAAAGCTGGTTTATATAAAATAAGAATCAATTAAAACTGAAACTTTTTTCTGGGAGAGGTTTTCACATTCAGGAGGTATAGGGCAGAGAAAAGGGCAGTCAGAGGAGTCAGGCCTCACCAGGTACCAGAATCGCATTTCTATGGTTCCTGTTAAAAAATAATAATAACAGTAATAATAATATTTGTTAAGCAATTATTATGTGTCAGGAACTGTGCTAAGCACTGGGGTAGATACAAGCTAATCAGGTGGGACACAATCCCTGTCCCACATGGGGCTCACAGTCTAAATTCCCATTTTACAGATGAGGTAACTGAGGCACAGAGAAGTTAAGTGACTTGCCCAAGGTCACAAAGCAGACAAGTGGTGGAGCTGGGACTAGAACCAGGTCCTTCTGATTCCTAGGTCCGTGCTTTAGTCATTGGCACATGGTAATGGTGTCATTCTGCTGCCTGTGGGAATAAGTATGTCCTAGACCATGGGCCTGGGAATCAGAGGATCTGAGTTTTAATCCTGTCTCCACCACTGGTCTGCTCTGTGACCTTGGGAAATGACTTAACTTCTCTCTGCTTCAGTTTCCTCATTTATAAAATGGGGTTAAATCCTACTCTTTCCTACTTAGACTGTGAGTCTCATAAAACAGGCTATTTTAATGCCTCTCTATCCTTCCCTTTTTTCACGTGGCTCAGTGGAAAGAGCCCGGGCTTGGGAGACAGAGGTCGTGGGTTCTAATCCTGGCTCTGCCACTTCTCAGCTGTGTGACTTTCGGCAAGTCACTTAACTTCTCTGTGCCTCAGTTCCCTCATCTGTAAAATGGGGAATTAAGATTGTGAGCCCCACATGGGACAACCTTGATTACCTTGCATCCCCCCAGCACTTAGAACAGTGCTTGGCACATAGTAAGCGCTTAACAAATACCAACATTATTATTATTATTATGTGGGACAGAGACTGTGTCAACCTGATAATATTGTATCCACCGCAGCCCTTATAACAGTGCTGGACACATAATAAGCACTTAACAAGTATTATTATTATTATTATTGCCCTATATTTCTTTTTGTCCTCTCCACTCTCCTACAACCTCCTGCTGTCACTATCATTTAGCTTGGAGATATCCACAGAGAGTTAGAGATGGCACCAACAGCCACAACTACAGAGATATATTTGGGAATTAAAGTAGAAAAACAAAAAGGGTCTTCCTTGACAGCCAGACAGCTGGAGGTGACTTTCAGGTTCTTGTCTACTCAAACAACATCACCTACACCTTGATACAGATTCTGTCACTAGCAAGTGTCTCACCTGACTGATACCTTCCCAGTACAGAAACAACTACAGTGGCAGGTCACAGAAAAGTTCAAATTTGACTGAAACTCATAATACTTTCCTTCTGCAAGCTGATAATGCTCACTTGCTATCAGATACATTCCTACTGTAATTCTAGGTAGGGAAGAGAGTAAAACTCTCGGCAGGTTGAAAGATTTATAAATACTCATGCAAAGCTCTACCGAAATGTAGGCTATTCATCAAAAACTGTTTCCCTAAACGGTAAACTAAGGTTTCTTGCTCTTCATTACCTGAAGCTATTTTAATGCCTCTCTATCCTTCCCTTTTTCTGCAGCCCATATTTTTCTTCCAAACACTACAATTATCACACATGAGTAAAGCAAAAAAGATGCACTGCGCTTTCAGCACCTCTTTTTGTGTTATTCTTGATAATAATAATAGTGATGGACAGGCATTTTATTTCTGGAAGCTTAGTCATCACGTAAAACCAAGATGATCAGATTTCAGGGCCAAAAAGAACATTTTGTTGCAAGTAATAGTTATCAATCATTCTTTTATAAAATACAGAAAGTTGTGGCTTTTAGCAAAGAAATACATCAAATGTATCTCAATATTGATTTTTTACATGGTTTCAATCCTAGAACTCTACATAAGATTCTTGTTCACATAACGTGTATATACATTTAATATTATCATTCATTCAGTTTATGCTTTGTCTGACTTCTCTGCAGACATTCAAAGTGAGAAATCACAACAGATCTGCTCTATGTAAATCATGTAACTTTCCAAGCCATAACTCCTGCCATAACAGCTCATGTAACTTCTGATCTTACCCTTTCACTGATCTTGAGTATTTTGTCAGGAAGCATTTAGAAGAGAAGAGACACTTAGAAGGCAAGCAATTCTTCAGCTAAAGTATTTTTCCACTCCATTGTACTTTTATCTTGTAATAGACTATAAGCTCCTTGTGGGCAGGGATTTTTTCTACCAACTCTACTTTATAGTACTCCCCGTAGTGCTTAGTACAGTGCTCTGCACATAGTAAGCACTCAATCAGTACCACGGATTGATTAAATAAGTGATGTGGGGTTAAACAGATCTGCCTCCGATGGATGTCTTTCGATATTCCATTACACTATTATAGTGTTTGAGATCAGGCTTCACTACATTCATTCCTCCCCTCCCACCTGTGAATCCTCTTTCAGTTCATCCAACAGTAGCTAATTATAATCCATGCTATTGTCCACCCTAAAATATCAATTAATCAATACTTTTTTATTGAGCAGTGTACTTGGGAGAGTGCAACAGAGTTGGTAGACATTATCCCTGCCCTCAACAAACTTATCGTCTAAAAGGATATACAAACATGAAAGTAAATGAAGGATAAAGGAAGCAACCAAGTAAAAGGATAGGTACATCAGTGCTGTGGGGGAGAGAAGAATAGCTAAATGTTATGGGTGTGACTAAGGGCATGGGTGAGGCAATGGGGGCATCAAAGTTCAGCATTACCTCAATCCTGGTAAACTGACTGAATTTCAAGACCTAGTTGATAACAGAGAAACTGGATATATTTTCTGCAGGATGGTCCTCGTCTCACAGCCACATAGAAGGATGAACCTCACAACAAGGAGTGAAACCTTCAATTTGCTATGGAGCTGGATACCTTATAGTTGCAAAACTCTATCACTCTGACAAAAGTCCTATTGACCTTTCTGATTTTGCTTTTCTTTTTAGTGTGTGTCCATATGGGAACTATGGCCTTTCAGAAAGAGTGGTCTGGGATTCAGGTGACTTTGGTAGCAGAATTAGCTCTGCCAGTGGCCTGCGGTATCACAGTTTCTTTGGCATTCAGTTTCCTCATCTATAAAAAGGGGATAATAATAATAATAATAATAATAATGTTGGTATTTGTTAAGCGCTTACTATGTGCAAAGCACTGTTCTAAGCGCTGGGGGGAACACAAGGAGATGAGGTTGTCCCATGTGGGGCTCACAGTCTTAATCCCCATTTTGCAGATGAGGGAACTGAGGCACAGAGAAGTGAAGTGACTTGCCCAAGCTCACACAGCAGACATGTGGGGGAGACGGGATTTGAACCCATGACCTCTGACTCCCAAGCCCGCGCTCTTTCCACTGAGCCACGCTAAAATACCTGCCCTCCTTCCCTTTCTGATTGCGAAATTTATGTGGGGCAAGGACTGAATCTGATCTATCAAGCAATCCATCAATCAGTATTTATTAAGCACTTACTATGTGCAGAGCACTAGGCTAGGTATTTAGCAGACTACAATTGTACAACTCTGCCCGCAATAATTTTATAATCTTGCAAGGAAAAAAGACACTAAAGTACATTACAGTTAAAAGGAAGTAATAGAGTAACTAGAATGCATACATAAGTGCTCCAAAGAGTTGCTAGTGCATAAGTGCTTAGGTGGTGAGAAAGTACTAATGTGTCAGTACTTGGGGGATATAAAATGGGGAGTTTAAAATTAATTAGGGAAGGCCTCCTGGAAGAGATGTGATTTCAGAAGGGCTCTTATCTGATTACTTTTTATCTTTATCAGAGCTGGGCACCTCGTTAGTCCTTAATAAGTACAGTAATGCTAATTAGAGAGCTATAGCCTAGGAAGCAGAATTCAGTGAAAGAATTAAGTTATGTGACACTGATAAGAGTCTTGGATCGCACTTAAGGTTTTCAAGGTATCTAGAGCTGGTTTTACTTCAAACTTATTGTAAATTCATATTGGCAGGGTGACTCATCAAAGCAATTCATAATCATATGTATATTTTCTTATGTGCTTCAAAAACGCAGACTTCAGCATAATAGCAGTTCCTGAATAATGTCTCCAAGACATTCAGTGATGGTCATAGCCTATTGAATTGATAGTATTTCCTGGGGATATGAGCAATATATTGGCTCCAACGCACCTGTCTCATTTTATTCTCAAATCTTGGTAGCATAGATTATGTTGAATAAAGCTGGAACTACCACATTGTGATGTGTTTTACTGTGATGTGTTGGGGAAAGGGTCAGAAGGACATCTAAAACTGACTCAAAAACCTATTTTGTCTTGGAATTGCCTAAGAGTTTGGGTGAGCTCAGGATGGCCAGATTTGCTTAGTACTTGCTAAACCCCAGGTTTATTGATTGTGTCAAATGAAGACAGCTTAGAGGTCTTGATGTTGCTCCATTCACTTACCCTTTATCTATTATCCTGCATTTTACTCTGAAGCCACATTGCGATTCAGGTAGCAAATGTCCAGGAGGATTTTGTCTTGAAACTTGCCAGCAGAGCAAAACAATGAGAAATTTTAGCAGTTTCCACAGTCAAGTCTTTCACCTATCTTCTGAAATTTCTGAAGCATTTCTTCAGCATTTAAAAAGTGGAGCAGATTCCCTTTCTTGAATACTTCTGCAAGAATGCCATCAGATGCAGGGGTAAAACCTTTGTTCCTGATTATGACTTTGCTAGCAATGTCTTAAAAATTTGAGTTAAGGTCAAACTTGCTCCTCGGGTGATTTTTCTATGAACAATGTTTCATATTTCTATGAAATTACTGAGGCACAGAAACATTTTTCAAAACTTTACAGCAAAACATTATAATTCTTTAATAAGAGAAAATAAACGATGAGAGGGTGGATAGTTTACCCTTCATGGGACATTAAATTAGTACTAATGGGATGAAATTAAGAAGAGGGACATATAGGATGAATGTAGTTTTAAGAGAAAAAATCTTAATTTTTTTTAATTCTTTCTTAAAAATGAAAAAAATCAGTGCTGTGGAATGGCTCCCCCCCAAAATAGTCATATATCCCACACACGGATTGTTAGATCTGAACTTTGTCTTTGTCTTTTATGTTTTCTTTTTTAGTTCCTATTATTTCATCCCTTCTGACCCCTTGTCCATGTACTCCCTCTGGCCTGGAACTCCTTCACTTTCATTTTTTTGTCTGTCTCCCCCTTCTAGACTGTGAGCCCGTTGTTGGTAGGGATCGTCTCTGTTGTGGAATTGTACTTTCCAAATGCTTAGTTCAGTGCTCTGCACGCAGTAGGCGCTCAATAAATACAATTGAATGAATGAATATATCACAATCTGCCACTCTCCCCACTTTGAAAGCCTTATTTCAATGCCTTAGCATATCCAAAATAGAATTCCTTCTCTTCCCACCCAAATCCTGTCCTTCCCCAACTTTCCTCATCACTATAGACAGCACCATCATCCTCCCTGCCTGATAGGCCTATAACCTAGGTGTTAAACTTGAATCATCTTCCTCATTCAATCCACATATTCAATCTGTCACCAAATCCTGTCAATTCAACCTTCACCACAGCATTAAAATCTGCCCTTTCTGCTACCATGTTAATCCAAGCACTAAGCCTATCCCTTTCTTGATTACTGCATCAGCCTCCACGCTGAACTCCCTGCTTCCTGTCTCTCTCCAGTTCAGTCTGTATTTCACTCTCCTGCCCAGATCTTTTTGTCTACAAAACCATTCAGTCCATGCTTCCCGATTTCTCAAGAACCAGTGTTTGCCCATCCACCTCCGCATCAAACAGAAACTCCTTAACATTAGCTTTAAAGCCCTTAAGAATAACAATAATAATAATAATAATGGCATTTGTTAAGTGCTTACTATGTGCAAAGCACTGTTCTAATCGCTGGGGAGGTTATAAGGTGATCAGGTTGTTCCACGGGGGGCTCATAGGCTTAAACTCCATTTTACAGATGAGGTAACTGAGGCACCGAGAAGTTAAGTGACTTACCCAAAGTCACACAGCTGACAATTGGAGGAGCCATGAATTGAACCCATGACCTCTGACTCCAAAGGTGCTCTTTTCCACTGAGCCACGCTGCTTCTCTAATCACCTTGTCCCCTCCTCCCTTACCATTCTGATTTCCTACTACTACCCAGCCTGAACTCCTAGCTCCTCTAATGCCAACCTACACACTGTACCTCAGTCTACTCTATCTCAATGCCAATTTCTTGTCCACATTCTGCCTCTGTCTTGGAATGTGCCCCCTCTTCATATCAGACAGATGACCATTCTGACCTCCTTAAAAGCCTTATTAAAAAAGTACATTTCCTCCAAGAGGCCTTGCCCAATTAAGCCCTCATTTCCTCTTCTCCCACTCCCTTGTGTCACTCTTGCACTTAGATTTGCACCTTTTATTCATCCCTCCCTCAGTCCCACAGCACTTATATACATATCTGTAATTTATTTATATTAACATCTGTAACCCCCTCTAGACTGTAAGTTCCTTGTGGGCAGGGAACTTGTATACCAGCTCTGTTATACTGTATTCTCCAAGCACTTAGTACAGCTAAGAACTCAATATATATGATTGATTGATTGATTAAAATCACATCTCCCATACAGGGCCTTCCACAATTAAGCCCTCATTTCCCCTATTCATTCATTCACTCATTCATTTGATCATATTTATTGAGTACTTACTGTGTGCAAAGCACTGTACTTAGTGCCTGGGAGAGTACAATATAATAATAAACAGACACATTCCCTTACCACAAGGAGCCCCCTTTCTTTCGTGTTGCCTATGCACTTAGATCTGTACCCCTTTAGGCACTTGATATTCACCCCACAGCACTCATGTACATATTCACAATTTATTTTACAGTCTGTCTCACCCTCTAGGTTGTAAGCTCTTTGTGGGCTGGGAACTTGGCTACCACTTCTCTCTGTAAGTGCTTAGTTCAGTGCTCTACACACAGAAAGCACTGAATAAATACAATTGAATGGACTCTGTACTCTCCCAAATACTTAGTACAGTACTCTGCAAATAGGAAGTGCTCAAGTAATACCATTGACTGACTGATGCTTTCTATGGTATCTATAATCAACCTTCCCCACTCCTCACCCCCTAACCTAATTTTTAGATTTTGAGTCCCTGGAAGGTCACAGACTTTGTCTACTTCCCACCTGCATGCTTTTTCCCAGAACACAGCTCTCTTCACAGAATAGGCTCTTAACAAATAATGTTACCACTACTCCTTACATGAGACTCTAAGAGGAAAATTAGAATAACTAATGAATCTGGAAGGGCTACTTCTATTTTCCTCTCTCTGAAAGGTATACTGTCTTCCCAAGAGACAGTTGAAAGCATGATGCTGGGTAACTGATGGTTTCTACACTGGGCCTGCTAAAGGGAGTTCAGTGAATCAGGAGGCACAGGGTGTGACACACATCTCAGGTGTGCACGTCAACCACAAAAGTGGGTCAGTAGGAAGGAGCTGGGGCAGAAAACAGGCAAGACATCACGGTTAGTTTCTAACAAGGTTAATTCACCTCTAAAGAGAAGTGCTCTATGTGCACTGGGCTGTAAGATGAGTCATTTTTCAGAAGAGAGAAACTGTTTTCAATGAGGCCTAATAGGCAATATAATTTAAAATAGTCATAAGAAGAGCATTATTCTCTCTCCTCTTTTATCCTCTGAGATTGAATCATAATAATGAACAAAATGCAAATGAACAATGACACATCAACAAAGTGTTTTCACTTTAATGCTGACCAAACTGGCTGTTCCAGAAGTAGGGCTAGAATAAACTTTGCAGTACTTTTTGCCAAATATCTTTTTAATTTAGCTTTATCCTGAAGGCTACAACATGACATTGGATTTCAATGCAATACATTCTATTCAAGGTCACATAGCACAAATCTTAAAAATACCCACATATATGTATGTATATCTATATGTCAAATATTAACAAGCAGTGTGACAGTGAAAAGAGTATGGGCTTGGCAGTCAGAGGTAGTGGGTTCTAATCCTGACTCCACCACTTGTCATCTGTGTGACTTTGGTCAAGTCACTTAATTTCCCTGTACCTCAGTTACCTCATCTGTAATAAATGAGGATTAAGACTGTTAGCCCCATGTGGGACAACCTGATAACCTTGTATCTACCCCAGTGCTTAGAACAGTGCTTGGCACAAAGTAAGCACTTAACAAATATGATCATTAGTGATAAGTAGTAAATACTATAAAAACTTGAAAGAAACTTTGAAGTGAGCAATTCACAATTACTAGAAATCCCTAGTTCCTGATTTCCCTTTCAGTTTAAGGATTCAGTAAAACTGCTCTCCCAAGTTGGTTATGTTACATACCAATGCTGATTTAAAAAATAAAAATTCAGAGCTATAACTGCTTTAATCTTTTTTTCATTCTGTCACTTTTCTAACCTCCTAAAAGTAGTCTTGAATTTTATGTATGTAGTAAGGTTAGGATATCAAAATTTTCACAAATTTTACTATTCCTAAAAGAAAGTCCCCCCAAAAATAAATTGAAGAAATGTTTTACCAGGATATCTTTTTAAGGTCTAATATATATTTTTAATAACTCTTCCTAATTTATCTCATTTTAAACTTATATCACTCACATATTTATAATTAAAAATAACCCTGATGTACATGTGAAAATCCTATTCCCAGATTGGTGCATATTTTTTATGCCATGGGAGAGATAACCTACATAGATTTCATACGTAGATTTCCCTTCCTTCCTTCACAGCTTGGAGAGCACCAAGGGACAAACTAAAAGGATGCTACTGGAGTTCAGCACTATAGGGGAAAGAAGGTGATTTCCAGGTATCCTTTCTGTACAACAGATGAGGTCTAGGACAATCCTGGACTTCACCTGAGGTCAAAAATGGACTAAGAGGTTTCAGCCCAACCATCAACCCATCCACTCTTGCACTCTGGTCCTATCAGGAAACTCATGATGCTAAGCTAGGGATCAATTAACTGTGTTCTACAGGTTCCTCATGGACAAAGGAGACTCCCAGAAACCACTGGCCTACATGATATGAAAGATATCTGGCAACTGGTTGCTCATGTAGAAAGAGCACAGACTTGAAAGTCAGGTGACCTAAATTCCAATCTCAGGTCTGCCACCTTCTTGCCGTATGATCTTGGGCAAGTATCTTAAAGTTATCAGTGTCTCCGTTTTCTCAGCTGTAAAGTATGGTTTTGAATCTCTTCTTCATCTTACTGAAACTGGGAGCCCCAGGAGGGATTGGGTCTGCATATGGTATTATAATCTTGTGTCTTTCCCAGGACTTGGCACAGAGTAAGCCCTTAACAAATATCACAATTACACATTTTTATTATTATTGAACAGTGTGTGGCCAGGGCAAAGTGGCATAGGCTTATGGGGAGAGAAGAAGGTTCAAAGGTTGTCTAGTATAATATATATATAATATATATATATATATATATACTACGCCTTCAGGTCATCTCTGCCTGGATGTCCTCCCGCCACCTGAAACACAACATGTCCAAGACTAAGCTCCTTATCTTCCCTCCCAAACCCTGTCCTCTCCTGGACTTTCCCGTCACAGTGGATGGCACTACCATCCTTCCCGTCTCACAAGCCCGCAACCTTGATGTCATCCTTGACTCCGCTCTCTCATTCACCCCACACATCCAATCCATCATCAAAACCTGCCGCTGTCACCTCTACAACATCGCCAAGATCTGTCTTTTCCTCTCCATCCAAACCGCTATCTTGCTAGTTCATTCTCTCATCCTATCCCACCCAACTGGATTTCTACATCAGCCTCCTCTCTGATCTCCCATCCTCCTGTCTCTCCCCACTTCAGTCTATATTTCACTCTGCTGCCCATACTATCTTTCTACAGAAACACTCTGGGCATGTCACCCCACGCCTCAAAAATCTCTAGTGGTTGCCTATCAACCTTTGTATTAAGCAAAAAGTCCTCACTATTGGCTTCAAAGTCTTCCATCACCTTGACCACTCCTACCTCACCTCCCTTCTCTACTTCTACAGCCCAGACCACACACTCCACTCCTCTGGTACTAACTTTCTCAAGGCATCTCGTTCTCACCTGTTCTGCTGTCAACCCCTGGCCCACATTCTACCTCTGGCCTGAAATACCCTCCCGCCTCACATCTGCCAAACTAGCACACTTCCCCCTTCAAAGCCCTACTGAAAGCTCACCTTCTCCAGAAGGTCTTCGCAGACTAAGCCCCCCTTTTCCTCTTCTCCCCTCCCCTCTCCATGGCCCTAGCTCCCTCCATCTGCTGTACCCCCCTCCCCGCTCCACAGCACCTGTGTATATATATTTACTATGTGCAGAGCACTGTTCTAAGCACTGGGGGGATACAAGGTGATCAAGGTATCCCATGTGGGGCTCACAGTCTTAATCCCCTCTTTTACAGATGAGGTAACTGAGGCTCAGAGAAGTTAAGTGAGTTGCCCAAGCTCACACAGCAGATATGTATATATATACACATATTTGTTATTCTATTTATTTTATTAATGATGAGTATAGACTCCCCTCCTCAAAAATCTCCAGTGGCTACCAATCAATCTGCGCATCAGGCAGAAACTCCTCACCCTGGGCTTCAAGGCTGTCCATCACCTCGCCCCCTCCTACCTCACCTCCCTTCTCTCCTTCTACAGCCCTCCGCTCCTCCACCGCTGATCTCCTCACCGTACCTCGCTCTCACCTGTCCCGCCATCGACCGCCGGCCCACGTCATCCCCCGGGCCTGGAATGCCCTCCCGCTGCCCATCCGCCAAGCTAGCTCTCTTCCTCCCTTCAAGGCCCTGCTGAGAGCTCACCTCCTCCAGAAGGCCTTCCCAGACTGAGCCCCCTCCTTCCTCTCCCCCTCATCGCCCTCTCCATCTCCCCATCTTACCTCCTTCCCTTCCCCACAGCACCTGTATATATGTATATATGTTTGTACATATTTATTACTCTATTTTACTTGTACATATCTATTCTATTCATTTTATTTTGTTAGTATGTTTGGTTTTGTTCTCTGTCTCCCCCTTTTAGACTGTGAGCCCACTGTTGGGTAGAGACTGTCTCTATATGTTGCCAATTTGTACTTCCCAAGCGCTTAATACAGTGCTCTGCACATAGTAAGCGCTCAATAAATACAATTGATGATGATGATGATGATGATCTATAATTCTATTTATTTATATTGATGCTACTGATGCCTGTTTACTTGTTCTGATGTCTGTCTCCCCCCTCCTAGGCTGTGAGCCCATTGTTGGGTAGGGATTGTGTCTATTTGTTGCTGAATTGTACTTTCCAAGCACTTAGTACAGTGCTCTGCATGCAGTAAGCACTTAATACATATGACAATGAATGAATAGTAAGCTCATTATGGACAGTGAACGTTTCTGCCAATGCTGTGGTACTGTACTCTCCCAACTTTTTAGAACAGTCCTCTGCACATAGGAAGCGATCAATACATACTATTGATTGACTGATAGTCCTATCACTGAGCTATCAAGGACCATCCCAGAGTGCAGCCTATTCCCTAGAGGCACCTGGCATCTGGGGAAACATTCCTAAGGTCATCCTGGAACCTGGACAGGTCCCACATCCCATCCAAAGACTATCAGATGGCCAGGCTGGTGGCTGATTGACTGCCTGGCAGGCTGTAATACGGGCCTGCACTCAGTGTGTGCAGAGCACTGTACTAAGCACTGGGAGAAAATATACAGGGACAGTCCCCATCTCATGAAGCTCACAGTCCATCATTCCGAGCTCAAACTTGCCAGCCTCCTCCTGAGCTCTGTGGGACTCAGAGCCAAAACTTCTGTTTTGAAATAATTCACTCCAAGAAGACTTCAATGCTGCCTATTTTTTTCCAGAGCGGCACGGCGAACCAGTTGTTTTACCTTTCACGTCTGATCCTGATGGATGAGCCATGTGATTTTTTGAGCCAGTGTAAGGGTGGTAAAAATTGAAACGCACAAAATGTTTAGTATACATTGCACAATTTCAGAATCAGCAAATTAAGACTGTTCTAAGAAAACAACAACTTTGCAGTACGGTATTTTCCATTAACAGTGCTATAGCTTATGTGGGCATTAATAGTTAATTATGTTTAGTAACAGAAAAGTCTAAATTGTAATGCAGTTTTTATTTTCATAAACCCATGTATGAATATAGACACATTAAAGTTAATTCAGTAATGCATTTTTATTTGAAAATGGGTTCCTAAGTATGTTTTCATGATATTTCATTAAAAATGCATATTTATTGGGCATTAAGAAGTTTCAGCAAAATGAATGCAATTACTGTCTGTCAGACTTCATGTTACAGATAATGCAAAACAACGTCTAACTCTCTGTGTTATTAAACTTATTATCTTTAATCACCAGTTCTTCCTTTGGATTTTTTTCAAAGAATCACACACTGAGTATAAACTGTTGCTGTCTTAATTAATTGTATTTTTAACTGACTATGGAAATTAGCAAAATACTTAACCTGGGTTCTTTTTATGTTGCAAATGGGGTGGAGTCTTTTCAGAGGAAGCTGCAGATTAGAAACAGGGACTGATTCACTTTTCCCCTTTGAGAATCACAGTCTCTGAGACAAAATGTTCAAGAAGACAACTCTAGTGGCATATTTTATTCCTATGATTTCAAAGCACCACAACAGAGAAACAATTTTAAGGCTTTGTGATTTGTCTCCTATGTGAGGCAATTATTTCCACACAAGTATTTGTTCCTAATCAATGGTATTTATTGAGCGCCTACTATGTGCATTGAGAAAGGAGGCAATGGTAAACTGCTTCCATATTTTTACCAAGAAAACTCTAAGGATACACTTACCAGAACGATTGCAGATGGAAGTGGGGCTTTCTGGGAGAGATATGTCCATGGCATCGCTATGGGTCAGAGACGAAGACAACAAGAACTATGTGCATTGTACTAAGCACTTGGGAGAGGATAATGCAACGTAATTAGCGGATTAACAGACAGACATGTTTCTTGTCAGGCATCTTTGTTTCACCTCTTCCTTTTGCTTATGAGGAAATGGAGTGCGAGAACAACATGGTTTGCAGGATGAGACTCAGCTTGCTGCTCCAACAGATTTTTATTGGAAATGTGATGGCTGGAGTAAGCTTGGTTCTAAAGGTTTAAAATAGACAGGACTCTATTTCAAACTGAGGTACTGTGACCAAGTGAGGCATTTCTAGAAAGGAATGAATGGGAAAGAAACTAATACATGACAAGAAATACCACAGCTGGTGAGAGTGTCATGTCCTTTGCTGCCTATACTGCCTCCCACCAGAGATTCGACTTTTTTGCCATGCAGCCAGAATTTTCAGGGATTCAGGAGCAGCATCAAAGACCAAGAAGCAGCGAAGCCACAGAGTAGCAGCATCAGCTGGAGAAACTGTAGTTGTTAGATCCTCATTTTCAGTCTCTACTGATGCCCAGAGAAAAGCTGCAAACATCCACGGTGGAACATTAGAGCCAGTGGTATCAGCAGTCATGTTTGCTGTTGTTTCACACTTGCTCAAGTGTTTGTGGGTATGTGCATCTCTATGAGTTTTTGTGCAGTGTGTGTATGTGCCTGTCTCCCTTGACTCTGCCTTTTTGTTCTTTTTTCTCTGAGTCTGTTTCTCTCTTTTCTTCTTCTTCCAACTCTCATTGTATATTCCCCCACTTTTCCTAACCTCTTAGACATAATTGTGCCTTCGAACTCACTTACTGAAATGCTCAGAGGAAAATCAAACCACAATATACAGATTAAATTCAAAAATATTACAGGGATCAAGTGCTCTCTGCTTCTTTCTTTGGTCGCTCTTTTGATCTTCCCTTGCTTCTTTTCCTTCTTTCTGGCATTCCAGTTGCTATAGAAAATTCGATTAAATTGATGACCTTTGGTCACGAATAGATAGTGTAATTTCACCCTGTATTAGTATTCCTTTACAGAAAAGTAATAGATTTGGTTAGGAATCTAATTCACCAGAAATCTACCTTCCCTGTGACAGAACACAGTGACTCAAAGAGAAGGTTTCACCTAAAACATAAAGCCAACGTCACCGGATTCTGCTTTCAGAAAGCATCACCCACACTCTTTTCTGAAAGGGAGTGTTGCCCTGTAAAGAAACAATGGGTCAGAAAGCAGACCATTAGACTTTTACTGAGGGAAATGCATCACATTTTCATGGACCTGGGATTTCAACTCCCCGACCCTTCCAATAATTTTAAATTTGTATCTTTCTGGAATTAACCAGCTCAAAAACCATCTTTTTGCTTTGTGGCAGCCGTTGAAAAGTTCTGGCAGCCCCCAGCCTTATGTTTGTGACCAGCTTCTTTCAAGAACCACAGTAAGACAAATTTGATTATAGAAATTAAAAATAATCGCTTTAGTATCCGTTAAATAGTTGCATAAATGACACTGATATACACTTTACTATTATTGAGTGGGTTATTTTAAATATAGAAAGTTCCACTTTTCATGTTATTGGAAAATACAATTTTGCTAAAAGAAATCCAAAGCTTTAATTCCAGTACATAAGACATTAACTATCAGAGAAAAGAATCACTTTAACTATCCTTCATAGAAAAATATTTTTGAAAAGATCAGTTTAAAATGTGTTTCCCGTTTTAACAACAAAACCATGGGGCGGGGTGGGGGGGAGACAAGAGAAAGTTGACAATTTGTTTGCACATTAGCCACTAGGGGGCAGACTCACCGCACACATTTGCATGCAGCAAAAACGAATAATAATCTTCATCAATTAAAAATGAAAATGAGACACAGTGAATTAAACTTTCTGGTGATTTCAATTCTTTGCTTCTTTTTTTTTTTTACCAATGATTTGACTTCACAAAATTCATCCTAGTGAAGCTGACCATTCCAAGGGAGTCAGTATTGCAAATGGTGATCTTATATTTCATTCCTCTTTATAAGTCATTAGAAATATTCATGGATAATTGAAAGCAAATGATATGAACAACCCAGGTCCTAAGGCTGTGCTCAAGATTCACTTTCACTGATTGAAATGCGGGTATGGATTTGCTTGGTCTTTACAAAAGTTCTTCAAATTTAAGCTGACCTTTTTTTTTTGCAACATTCAACCCTTTCAAATTTAAAATTAGTACTGGTAAATACTGTTGCTACATCAAATTTAAAATTGTCATCCTAATATAGTGTATTATCAACGATTAAAATATTTTAATGATTTTTATTGAATATTTGTTTCACCCATTTTAAGTCCCCTAAATTTAATATCAACTTTAAAATTGAATTTGCAAGTATCAAAAAAGACCCTGGAGATCATAATTTTTCCACTAAAAGCTATAGGTTTATCCTGGAATCGCTTTTATGCTCGAGCTGCTGAACGCTTCTGGCGAAAGTCTAAACACCATGCCAACCTCATTCAGTTCAAGGTTATCCTTTCCTGCCTTAACTCTGCCCTCTCCTCTGCCAGACAAAACTACTTCTCCTCCCTTACTGACATCCATGGCCATCATCCCTGTCAGCTCTTCCATACATTTAACTCACTTCTCAGGCCCCCTGTTCCTCCTCCTCTTCCTTCCCTCACCCCCAGCAATCTGGCCTCCTACTTCATTAATAAAATTAAAATCCTTCCCAGCAGTATCCTCTGATGAGATCTCCTCCCTCCTCTCAAGTGCTACTCCGGCCACCTGTGCTTCTGACCCCATTACCTGTCATTTTATGAAATCTCTCACTCCGTCCCTCCTCCCTTCCTTAACCTCCATCTTCAACCGCACACTCTCCACTGGTTCCTTCCCCTCTGCCTTCAAACATGCCCACGTCTCTCCCATCCTAAAAAAAACCCTCTCTAGACCCCATCTCACCTTCTAGCTATCGCGCTATCTCCCTCCTACCATTCCTTTCCAAACTCCTTGAACAAGTCGTCTACATGCGCTGCCTTGAATTCCTCAATGCCAACACTCTGCTCGACCCCCTCCAATCTGGCTTCCGCCCCTACATTCCACAGAAACTGCCCTCTCAAAGATCACCAATGACCTCCTGCTTGCCAAATCTAATGGCTCCTACTCTATCCTAATCCTCGTCGACCTCTCAGCTGCCTTTGACACTGTGGACCACTCCCTTCTCCTCAACACACCTTGGCTTCACAGACTCTGTCCTCTCCTGGTTCTCCTCTTATCTCTCTGGCTGTTCTTTCTCAGTCTCTTTTGCGGGCTCCTCCTCCCCCTCCTATCCCCTTACTGTAGGGGTTCCTCAAGGGTCAGTTCTTGGTCCCCTTCTGTTCTCTATCTGCACTCTCTCCCTTTGTGAACTCATTCGCTCCCACAGCTTCAACTATCATCTCTATGCTGATGACACCCCAATCTACATCTTTGCTCCTGCTCTCTCTCCCTCCAGGCTCATATCTCCTCCTGCCTTCAGGACATCTCCATCTGGATGTCTGCCCACCATCTAAAACTTAATAAGTCCAAGACTGAACTCCTTATCTTCCCTCCCAAACCCTTCCCTCTCCCTGACTTTCCCATCACTGTTGATGGCACTACCATCCTTCCCGTCTCACAAGTCTGCAACCTTGGTGTCAACCTCGACTCTGCTCTCTCGTTCACCCCTCACATCCAAGCCATCACCAAAACCTGCCGGTCTCACCTCCGCAACATCGCCAAGATCCACCCTTTCTTCTCCATCGAAACCACTACCTTGCTGGTTCAATCTCTCATCCTATCCCGACTGGATTACTACATTAGCCTCCTTTCTGATCTCCTATCCTCCTGTCTCTCCCCACTTCAATCTGTACTTCACGCTGCTGCCTGGATCGTCTTTGTGCAGAAATGCTCTGGGCATGTTACTCCCCTCCTCAAAAATCTCCAGTGGCTACCAATCAACCTACACATCAGGCAAAAACTTCTCACCCTCGGCTTCAAGGCTGTCCATCACCTCAACCCCTCCTACCTCACCTCCCTTCTTTCCTTCTAAGCCCAGCCCGCACCCTCCGCTCCTCTGCCACTAACCTCCTCAATGTGCCTCATTCTCACCTGTCCCACCATCGATCCCTGGCCCACGTCCTCCCCCTGGCCTGGAATGCCCTCCCTCTGCACATCCACTAAGCTAGCTCTCTTCCTCCCTTCAAAGCCCTACTGAGAGCTCATCTCTTCCGGGAGGCCTTTCCAGACTGAGCCCCCTCCTTCCTCCACCCCTCCTCCCCCTCCCCATCCCCCCTGCCTTACCTCCTTCCCCTCCCCACATCACCTGCACATATTTATTACTCTATTTATTTTACTTGTACATATTTATTCTAGTTATTTTATTTTGTTAATGTGTTTTGTTTTGTTGTCTGTCTCCCCCTTCTAGACTGTGAGCCCACTGTTGGGTAGGGACCCTCTGTATATGTTGCCAACTTGTACTTCCCAAGTGCTTAGTACAGTGCTCTGCACACAGGAAGCACTCAATAAATATGATTGAATGAATGAATTATCAATTACAAAATTTCATAGATTATTACCCTGGATGAGATTTGTGAACAAATAAGGGATATAGAACATTTCTTATGAATATCAAGGCAAACTTGGATTAATCCAATCATGAAAACAAATACTTGCCAATAAACTCAATATTTTTAAAAAAGTGAGGAAACTAAGATTTTCTTTCCCCCAAAATCAGACCACAAGGGGCATGCTCATTATACACATTTCTGCAGAGCACAATAATAAAAATACCAAGTAGTGGGGTATGATGTATTTGGCTGTTAATTATAGACTTACTAAAGGAGTTAAGTTTCAGTAGTGGCTCTATAAGAACTAAAAATTCCTTAGCCTTTTCTCCTATTTTTCTCTTAGATTCTGGGTCTATGAATGCTGCAGTGGCACAGAATTAGGTTCTCAGTGATTCTCAACGAACATATTTTTGCATTTTCTGACCCCAGTGATATGGAGGCCAGTATAAGAAGATCCTTGCATTTTGGTTGGTAAATGGGAGTGTTCATAAATGTGGGTGAAGTTGTATTTTAAGATAAAGTATTTCTTTTCAGCTTATTAATTTTTGAGGCATATTTGAAATACAAAATTGTATATATGGCTCCTTTTTTTCTGCTTTCAAACATGCCCCAAATGCAAAATTTTACACATGGCTCCTTCTCCAATGCTTTCAAGCATGCCCATGTATCCTCTATCCTTATAAAACCCTCCCTGAAACCCATATCCCTCAAGTTATTGCCCCATTTTCCACCTACTATTCCTCTCCTAACTCCTTGAGTTGTGTTCACTTGTTACCTTTACTTCCTTTCCTCCAACTCTCTCCTCAAGCCCTCTTATTCTGCTTCCACCCCTTTCCTTCTTTCACTCCCTTGAAATGTCTCTCTCAAAGCTCAGCGCTACCTCTACTCCATCAAAATTCTGCTTGACCTTTTTGCTACCTCTGAAACTGTGGACCGTCCCTTTCTCTGGCTTTGTCTTCGCCAATTCTATCTGTTCCTGATTTTCTTATTTTTCTTCTTCTGTTATGGGATTTGTTAAGCACTTACTATGTACCAGGCACTATACTAAGCACTGGAGTGGACACAGGCCAATCAGGTTGGACACAGTCCATGTCCCTAATAGGGCTCACAGTCTTAGGCCCCATTTTACAGATGAGGTAACTGGGGCACAGAGAAGTAAAATGACTTGTCCGAGGTCATATAGCATAGAAATGGCAGAGCTGGGCCTAGAACCTAGGTCCCTTTTCCTCCCAGGCCTGTGATCTATCCACTAGGCCATGTACTTCCCAATCTCGCTTCCAATCTCTCTGACTGCTCTTTGTATCTCTCTTTCACTGGATTTTCCTCCCATCCAGTCCTTCAAGATTCAGTTCTGAGGCCCCTTCCGTTCTCCAAATACATCCAATCCCTTGGTTAGTTCCTCCATGTCCATAGCTTCAGCTAGCATCATTCTGTGGATGATTCCCAAATCTACCTCTCAGCCACTGATCTCTTCTCTTGTACAGCCTCACATTTCCTCCTGCCTTCAGGACATCTCTACTTGGTTGTCCCACTTACATCTAAAACTTAACATGTTCAAGACAAATCTCACCTTCCACCGAAGCCCTGTTAGTCAATCAACCACATTTGAGTGCTTAATGTGTGCAGAGTACTATACTGACTTTCCTGTCACTGTAGATACCACCACCATCCTCCCTGTCTTAGAAGCCACTAACCTTAGCATTATCCTTGAATGGTTTCTCTCATTCAATGAACATATTCAATCTGTCATGAAATCCTATTGTTTTTACCTAACAGCATCTCTCAAATCTTCCCTTTCCTCTCTACACAAACTGCTTACCATACTGATGCAAGTCCTTGTATGCAGCCTTGACTACTGCACCAATTATATTTATTGATCGCTTACTGTGTGCAGAGCACAGTACTACGTGCTTCAGCGAGTACAATATAACAGTTGGTATACACATTCTATGCCCATAAGGAGCTTACTGGGTGGAGGTGGAGACAGATATTATTAATAATAATAATAATAATGGCATTTCTTAAGTGCTTACTATGTGCAAAGCACTGTTCTAAGCGCTGGAGAGGTTACAAGGTGATCAGGTTGTCCCACGGGGGGCTAACAGTCTTAATCCCCATTTTACAGATGAGGTAACTGAAGCACAGAGAAGTTAAGTGACTTGCCCAAAGTCACACAGCTGACAATTTGCAGAGCTGGGATTTGAATCCATGACCTCTGACTCCAAAGCCCAGGATCTTTTCACTGAGCCACACTGCTTCTCTAAATTAAATGTATATTAAATTATGCATATGTAAGTGCTTGGGGTGAATTAAGATTGCAAATCTAAGCACAAGGGTGACACAGGAGGGTGTGGGAGTGGAAGGAATGAGTTGGGGAAGACCTCTTGGAGACGTGATTTCAGTAAGACTCTGGAGGTGGGAAGAGCGATCATTTGATGGATATGAAGTGGGAGGGAGTTCCTGGCCAGAGCCAGGTTGTAAGTAAGGAGTCACCAGTGAGACAGACAAGACTGAGGTACCATGAGTAGATTGGTGTTAGATGAAGTGAATGTGCTGTGTTGGAGGTAAGATAGCAGAGAGGTAAGATAGTGAGGTAAAATATCAGGGAGCAGGGTGATTGAATGCTTTAAAGCCAATGGTAAGGAGTTCCAGTCTCATGCAGAAGACAATGGGCAATCACTGGAGGTTCTTGAGGAGTGGGAAAACATGGACTGAATGTGTTTTTAGAAAAACTTGATCTGGCACTAGAGAGAAGTATGGACTGGATTAGGGAAAAAAACAGGAGTTAGGGAGGTCAGCATGGAATAGATAAGTTAGTAGTCAAGGTGGGATAGACTAAATGTTTGGATCAACGTTACGGCAGTTTGAATGGAAAGGAAAGCACAGATTTTAGCAATGTCATGAACCTATAGGATTTGGTGACAGATTGAATATTTGGGTTGAATGAGAGGTTAACTGAGAATAAAGCCAGGGTTATAGGCTTGTGAGACAGGGAGGATAGTGGTGTTGTCTACATTTATGGGAAAGTTAAGGGGTGGACAGGTTTGGGTGGGATAAGTTCTGTATGACCTCCCTGCTTCACAATTATTCCCTCTCTCCCAGTCATCAATCAATTATATTTACTGAGAAACTACTGTGTGCAGAGCACTGTACTATCAGCTTGGGATACAAAGCAACAGAGCTGGTAGACATGTTCCTTTCCCTCAAGAGAAGCATTGTGGCCTAGTGGAAAGAGCAGAGGCATGGGATTCAGAAAGATCTGGGTTTTAATTCCGGCTCTCTCACTTGTCTGCTGTGTGACCTTGTGAAATGGACTTAACTTCTCTGTGCCTCAGTTACCTCATCTATAAAACGGGGTTTCAGACTGTGAGCCCATTGTGGGACACGGACTGTGCCCAACATGATTTGCTTAGGTTCAATCTCCAATTTACAGATGTGGTAACTGAGGCACAGAACAGTTAAGTGATTTGCCTATGGTTGCACAGAAGACAAGTGGTGGTATCAGAATTAGAACCCAAGTCCTTGCGCTCTCCCTTAGGCCATGCTGCTTCTCATATGCTTGTGCGTTTTTCAACCTCTGCAGTACTTATATGCTCCCATGGTAGTTGTTTGTTATGCTGTCTTTTACCTGCCCATAAGCCACTTAAATATTGTGTATACTTACACTGTTGCATGAATCAAAATATTGTGAGCTGTTTGGAATATACTGTCTGTGGGTATTATGTAGCTATAGTTGTGCTGATAATTGCAAACCTAGTGATGCATAATTAGTACTATGTGGCTCGAAATATAATAGTATACCTTTTTTCCTTTATGAATCCAGTTTCCACAGTCCTATATGGGAGACGTTTTTATGCTATTAAGGAAAATCACCTTCAGGAGACCCAATGTAAATTCCTATAATCACAATGCATTTCACGACAACTGATTTTCACTGAAGCATAATTAGAAGCGATGACCAGGTGTTAGATAAAATGTGTTCAATCAGAACTGAAACCGGGTATGGCGTAAGATTGAAATATTTTGTTTTCTCAAGTTTATATTCCCACAATAATCTGAACATCTGATTTTCCCAGTAGTCAAAAAGACCACTGATCGAATACACATCATCTAATCAATGTACTTATTTAACAAAGTTCCAAATTTGGATGAAGTAATTAGACTTCTTTAGTTGAAGAATAAATGTAGGCACTATAATAATAATGATGGCATTTACTAAGCACTTACTATGTGCAAAGCACTGTTCTAAGTGCTGGGCACTGCTCTAAAATCAAGCAACTGTATTTGTTAACAATTTACTATATGCAGAGCTCTGTACTAAGCACTTGGAAAAATACAATACAACTGATTTAGCAGTCACGTTCCCCTGCTCAATGGGGAAAAAGTCCCTAAATATGAAAGCTCTTTTGGGCAGGAATGTGTCTACCAACTGTTGTATTACACTGTTCAAAGCTCTCAGCAAGTACTCTGCACATAGTAAAAGTCCAAAAAATGCCACTGATTCACTGATCTAAACTCCCTACCAGATTATCAACTGTTACCTATTCCTAGTCAGAAGTCTCTCTACTTGTTTGAACATTAAGTTCAGTTCGGGTCATCTTGTATAATTGAACTACATAATATACAGACAAATTTTAAATAAGACAATCAGTCTGACTATAATAACAATAATTATAATAATAATTGTATCAAGCACTGTCCTAAGTGCTGGGGTAGATCCAAAATGCAAGACAATCAGGTTGGACACAGTCTGGAGAATCATCTTTCCTCCTGGAGCTTCAGAACAAGGGCCTAAAAAATTCACAGTAAAAAAGAAACTTTCATCAAAATAAACTTGGACAAGAAATTGACATTTTTCCTACTGATCCAAGCTGGAAATGACTATACAGAAAGCAGCCTGAAGAAGCGGATCTAGTGGAAAAGTACAGGCTTTAGAGTCAGATTCACCTGTTTTTTGACTGGGCTAATCATATCACTTCTCCATGCCCCAGTTTTTTCATCCATAAAGTGGGGCCTTACATCTGTTCTCCCTCTTTCTTAGATGGCAAGCTATCAGTCAATTGTATTCACTGAGCAAGGACTGTGTGCAGAGCACTGTACTAAGTCATCATCATCAATCGTATTTATTGAGCGCTTACTATGTGCAGAGCACTGTACTAAGCGCTTGGGAAGTACAAATTGGCAACATATAGAGACAGTCCCTACCCAACAGTGGGCTCACAGTCTAAAAGGTGGGCTCAAAGTGCTTGGGAAAGTACAATATAACAATAAACACATAACCTGACCACAATGAGCGTATAGTCTAGAGGGGGAGACAAACAGTAATATAAATGAATATTATAGATATGTAGTTAAGTGCTATGGGGCTGGGAAAGTGGGATTGAATAAAGGAAGCAAGTCAGAGTGACACAAAGGGAGTGGAAGAAGAGGAAAAGAGGTTTTAGGGAAGACCTCTTGGAAGAGACGTGACTTCAATAAGGTTTCGATTGAGGGGAGAATAATTTTCTGTCAGATATGAGTCCCTTCTAGACTGTGAGCCCGTTGTTGGGTAGGGACCGTATCTATATGTTGCTAACTTGTACTTCCCAAGCGCTTAGTACAGTGCTCTGCACACAGTAAGCTCTCAATAAATTCGATCAAATGAATGAATGAATGAATGAATGAATGAGAAGGGAGGAAGGTCCAGGTCAGAGGCAGGATACGGGTGGAGGTCGGTGGCGAGATAGATGAGATTGACATACAGTGAGCTGTGACTGGACCGACCCAATTATCTTGTATCCACTGCAGGGCTTTGCACATAGCAAACACTTAATACGACAATTATTATTAATAATAAAATAAACTACATTTCCAGGAAAACAAGGTCAAGTTCCTAAATGTCTGTTCCATTTATTTTCCAGTGGACATAAGCTATTAAATGTTCCTTTTACATTTTGCATTAATAAATGTGAACTTTATAAAGTCTGAGGGGGCAAGAAAACTACCAATCACAGGATAAGCATTTAAAGCTCTTTTTATTGTTTTGCAGCTGGTGCCCTTTGCTGAGGGATCTTTCCTATGCTCCTCTGCTGCAGCGGCAGAATAAAAACATTTCATTTTAAGGAAGCAATTAGAAACACATCTGTTGTTTCAAGATTTTCATATTAAAAGCCTGTCCATACGGACCACGTAAATTTAAGAAGTCTTCGGCATGCAGAAAGAAACATATTTAGGTGCCTTTATAGACCAGAATTATTTTGACTCATTTTTGGTCTGAAACCTGTGGGCACATATCTTTCAGTCCCCTGACCACAGGAGATATGTTTGCTTTTTAATAGCTTTATTGGATTGTACAAACATAGAGATTTCATAACATAATACCAACATCATTGTGCACTTTGTTTATCTAGGTAAATCCACATAAGCTGAGGTTAGTATACTTGTTCAGTCATACAGAGTGTTGGCCTAACTTTTGAGTCTCATATCTCAACTGGTGGTTCTCATTTCTTACTCTATTTATTTATATTACTCTATTTATTTATTTTACTTGTACATATCTATTCTATTTTGTTAGTATGTTTGGTCTTGTTCTCTGTCTCCCCCTTTTAGACTGTGAGCCCACTATTGGGTAGGGACTGTCTCTATACGTTGCCAACTTGTACTTCCCAAGTGCTTAATACAGTGCTCTGCATACAGTAAGCGCTCAATAAATACGATTGATGATGATGATTTCTTTTCCCCCACTGCCTCATGGCTTTTGGGTTGCCTCAGTCCATTTCTTACATGTTTTTCTACCAATCTCTTCACTGATGTTGTCCTTCCTCATCTTTCCCTCTGATCTTAATATCACTATCAGTCTATCTCTAGATTTTATTACAATACTCTATTTTAAACATAAAATATTAAGATTACAACACAAACAACACACTAATGATTATGAACTCTTTTACAGATGGAGCCCAGTGCTCTGAACTGGTGATAGGACTGAAAAAGAAGAAGAAAGAAAAAAAAGGAAGCCAATGAAAAAGGAAGCCAAACCTGGGAAAAGCTTCCCAGAATCATAGGCCTTCAATGGCATCATAGAGCTTAAAGCAAGTGTCAAAGTCTGCTTTTTAGACTGTTTTCTGCTCAAAGTCTGCTATTTAGATGGTTTTCTGCCCAGTGCAGTGTCCTAGTGGAAAAATCACAGGCCTTCTGACTGTGCCTCTTGCATGCTGTTTGACCTGGGCAAGTCAGTTAACTTCTTCATGCCCCAGTTTCCTCAACTGTCAAAATGGGGGCTCAATTATTGTTCTCCCCCTGCCCCCATTTAGACTGAGCGCCCCTGTGGCACAAAGACTGTGTGCGACCTGCTTAACTTGTGTCTACCTCAGTGCTCAGAAAAATGTTTGACAAATAGTAAAAGCTTAAACACAATAGCAACAACAACAATAATGATAATAATAACGTAGTAGTCTGGTAGTATTCACAGGGAATTGGTTAGAGAAAACCCTGTAAGTTAGAGGTGAATACCATCAAGACACAAAGGCAACAGCACTTAAAGTACCAGAACATTTATCTAACAACTCGTGATAGTCCAGGTTTTCTAGAGGCGGGTGGAGGCAGGAGGTCACCAACCAGTAACTGAGGAGGAAGGGCTATGTTTGGCTGCTGGAGTCCAATAATACAGATGACAAAAGCTGGGACAGGGCATGGCCTTAGCTCTATGCATGAACCTAGCCAAATACTGATAGGCAAAAGAAAAATCTTTAAATGCGGCAGGATTACCGTACAATCGACTGATTAATCAATCATATTTGGTGAGCACTTACTGTGTACAGAGCCCTGTACTAAGCACTTGGAAGAGCACAGTGTAACAGAGTTGATAGAAATTTTCCCTGATCCCAACAAACTTACAGTCTTGGAGATAATGATATATAACTGATATTGATAGAGTTTCTAGTTAGAAATAATGAACGATCCTGGAACTAGCACAAAGGAATTGATCACAGCCTTAGTGGCATGCACAGGGATACTCAAACTCTCTATTCTCTGCTAAGGTAATTCATTCAAAGTCTAAATAAAGTGATATGAAGGAGGATCTGTACTGCAGAAAATACAACTTCTGCTGACAACTTTTACATGATTGAGAAAGTAGTGAGGTTCCATGATGGGTTGGCACATTTTGCTCTATGAAACATTATTCAGCTGAAATCATTCAAGTAGATATGACAAAAGGGATGGTTTTTAATGGCTACTGATGGATTGGCTCAGTTTGTTACTAGGTCACATGAACTTCCTAGCAGGTGGCGGCATTGGGGAAGAGGGAGGCAGAACTTTCTGTGAAGCTCCATAGGAGGAGGAAGGGACTCACAGGTGGGAAGCAGACTGGAGATGTGAATGCGTGCTTTCTTCCACAACTGAAAAATGTGTTGGAGACTCTGGAGTTGACCCCTGTGCCTGGGTCAGGGGATACTCAAACTCAGGGCCACTGCAGGCAGGACACTCTCAGCTCCTCATGCTGCCTATCAATCCACTTAATCAATTTCCCCGCACCCTAAGCCATATTATCTCTTCAGCCAACTTGATCCTTATAAACATATTTGCAGACTCCTTAGCATTTGTATATATGTGTATTAAATTATTTTAACCACTTTAGTTGTAAAAATTTTTATGTGTGTCTCCATCATTAAGAAGGTAAGCTATATACGGGCAGAGTGCATCTCACTTCTTTCTGTACTTCCCCATGCACCATTTAGTACAGTGTTCTGCACACAGTAAGCACTCAATTCCCAAGATCACTGACAAAGATGCTAAGTAAAACAAGTCATAGCACTAATTTTTGGGTCACCAACTGTACACTTCTACATCCTCTGATGTAGCTGATTTCCACTATACATTATCTCATTTTCTGTCTATGGAAGAATTCAATTATTAAAAGCCTTCCCTTATGTGCCTGTTGCCTACACAGTTCCCACTTTATTCTTAGAATGTGAGCTCTTTGTGGGTCTGGTAGTGCATTTCTTTACCAGGGATTAGTGTACACACACACACACACACTCACTTCAGAACCTGCTTAAATATTTTGTTGATTTGATAACCTCTGAACATTACTGCTTATAGTGGAGAAAATTTGATTTATTATTTTTTTTCCCTTTTCAACTGATTTAATATAACCATGACTTTAGTATTATTAGCAAATTATACCTTTAAACTGAATAGTCAATTATGTAGAATGGTGATCTTAAAAAGAACCATATTTCAAATCTGTTTAAAAAACTAAAAAGGTATATTAATAAGATATAGAGCTTTGATTCTTCTGCAAGAAACGTTGGGGATCATTCAAAACCTATGTTGCTTCGTAATTTTAGAACTCTGTTCTATAAGAGTAAATCAATTTTAGAGAAAATTAAGTAAGGCTTTGAGACGCAAAGTAAAACACAATTTGTAATTATTGGACATTTATTTTTCAGGGTATTTCTAGTGATTCTAGTCGTAGTCATTTTTCTAGTGAGAAGTTTGGAATGAGTAAAGCTATCAAACAGCTGCTAGTGAATTTAGTGAAAGCCCACCAAATCCCACCTTGCACTCATCCTGTCACTCTACTAGTTAGGGCACATGGGAAGATGGTGGGAAAAGCCTTCACCGTTTATGTTCAAAGGGTGTGTTGTTAAAGAAAGGAATTATGATAAATTAATTCATTCAATCGTATTTATTGAGCAGTTACTGTGTGCAGAGCACTGTACTACGCTTGGGAAGTACAAGTCGGCAACATATAGAGACATTCCCTACCCAACAAAGGGCAATGTTTTGTAGTTCTATAATAAAGAAGCTAGAACTGCATCTAAAGTTATTGGGTAAAGGATTTATATCCAGGAAGACCACATCTATAGCTTTTATAATTATTTTTTATTGAAATACTTTCCTCCAACTTTCCCAGTTCCTTAGAAACATGGATTGTCAACATTTTCCAAGATTTTAAACTTTTAAATCTCCTCTTTCATAGGAGCAGTATTACCTAGAAGGATCTGGGTTCTAATCCCAATTCCACCACTTGTCTGCTGTTTGACTTTGGGCAAGTCACTTCACTTCTCTGTGCCTCAGTTAGTTCATCTGTAAAATGGGGATTAAGGATGTGATCTCCATGTGGACAGGGACTGTGTCCAACCCAATTTGCTTGTATTCACCTCAGCACTTGGTACGGTGCCTGGCACTTAGTAAGTGTTTAACAAATACCACACATTATCATCATTATTATAATTACATATATGTGAGAAAAATAGGTAGATTTTTTTATTTACACCAGTCAAAAGTGTTCACATTAACTTAAACTTTCCAAAAATATTAAATATTCACCCTTGGGATAAAACCAAACTTGAAAATGTCCACATTTTTCATAAAGTTATTAGCAATTTAGAAACGGGGGTTATGATAAGGTGCCTTTGAAATATCGACCGGGGGAATAGTTACCACAAAGGCTGTAATATTTTTATATGCATAATATATCAAGCACTTCAACACCAAAGTACTGCTCTTAGAAATTCTACCCAATAATTCAATACAGGAAATGAAACTGAAATTTGGACGAGGAAAATTTGCAAAGCATGATCATAATCTCCCACTCCTTAGAATCCAAATAAGATCCACAAACTAACTCTTAGTATAATGGCAACAAGTGAATAGAATTTCCATTTTCTGTTTCATAAAAAAACCCTAATGTGGTGTTTTCTACTTCCCTGCAAACTCTTTTGTTCTTTGTTAGATGGAAATTGTTCCTTGTTTAGATACACAAAGAATAAATTACAGGGAAGCAAGAAGGAAAGTTGACAGAGATTAAGGGAAGGGAGGTATTTATATGGAATAGTTGACATCTATATACCCAAGAGCTAAGATACTAGGACAGGTTACTGGGGAAGCAGTGGGCCTGGTGAAAATATATGAGACTGGCAGTCAGAGGACGTTGGGTCTGATCCTAGCTCCATCACTTCTGTGCTGTATTACCTTAGGCAAGTCATTTTACTTCTCTGTATCTCAGTTTCTCATCTGTAAAATGGAAATTAAATCCGCCTCCCGCTGACTTAGACTCTAAATCCCATGTAAACAGAGACTGTGTCCAATCTGATTACTTTATATCTACCTGAGGGTTTTGTAAAGTGCTGGCACATAGTGCTTAACAAGTACTAGTAAAAGAATTACAAAAGTCAAGGCCATGCCAGCTAAGCTGTGGCAAGCCTATTTCTACAGCAGCCAGAAAAACAGAAAGCACATGAAAGCATTTGATGATTTTAGCTCTCCTCACCACACAGTTAAGAGGGGGCAATCTCCCTTCACACAATTCCAACCCCTTCCTCCCCAACACAGACGTTAAGGCTCACTGAAGCTTTTTCTCAATGGTCTCATGCACCCAGAAGGAAGGGCGAGCAGGAGTTAATCAACAATACATTTTCCAGCTCCCATTGTCTTGCCATATGCTGTCGAGTCATCTCCAACCCAAAGCGACACCATGGATACATCTCTCCCACAGTGCCCCACCTCCATCTGCAATTGTTCTGGTAGCATATCCATAGAGTTCGCTTGGTAAAAATACAGAAGAGGTTTACCATTGCCTCCTTCTGTGTAGTAATCTTAAGTCTCCACCCTCAATTTTCTCCCATACCACTGCCCAGCACAGGTGAGCTTTGACTTGTAACAGATTGCCTCCTACTCCCTAGTCACTGCCCAAGCTAGGAATGGAATGGATATGTCTCCGCTTGACTCTCCCTCCCATAGTCGAGATTGGTAGAGTTCTGGAAACTCTCCAGGTGTGACTCTGAGAGGGGCCCAGCTCCGCTGCCTTAGTGCAAAAGAAGAAAACTACGGGAAGCCATGTCCTTTTCTTAGTTGCTGTGTTTCAGGAGAGAACAGCTGGTGGGTGAAGCTGACTCATTATTTAGTCCATTTGAGTTAACTCCTGGCTGCATCAAGAAATATAAGAAAGTGATACAAGGAAGCTAGTCTCTCAACAGCACTCAGTTGATCCCATAACAAGGGGAAGATAGATTACAGCCAAGCAGACCATCAAAGTACTGACCATGTAGGCTTCTCAATAACAACTGGAGCAGCATAGCATCATATAAGATAATTTACTACTAATTGAATTGATAGAATCCTACCTGCTGAATCTTCGGAAGCAGCATGATGTAGTGGAAAGAGCACAGGCCTGGGTGTCGGAGGATGTGAGTTCGATTAGAACTCTGCCACATGTCTGCCGTGTGACCTTGGGCAAATTACTTCACTTCTCTGTGCCTCAATTACCTGTAAAGTGGGGGTTAAGACTGTGAACCTCATGTGGGACAGGGATTGTGTCTCACCTGATTATCTTGTATCTACTTCAGGGCTTCAAACGGTGCTTTCCCACATGGTAAGCACTTAGATACTGCAATTACTATTATTATTATTCATTTCTGGAGTAGGCAGTCTCTCCAAAAAGACTCAGATTCTTCTCAGACAGATATTACCCAGCACTGGAGACATATCCTAGTGTTAATGCCACGCTCACCATTTTTTTTTTTAGGTAAATAAGACCCATTTTTTTTTTTAAAGTAAATTAGACCATTGCTGGGGATTCTCTATAGGCATTACAGATAACGCTAGAACTTCCAAAATTAAATATTTCCAGCAGAGCCTTGGTGAAGGGTTGTGATGTAGCTCCTAGCACTTTCTGCTACAGCATGCTCTGGTTAAGAAGAATGAACATCTAAAGCCCAACTTAGTTTCAATCTGGAAGAATCCTTGCATTGTAGTGCTTTAAAATATGTGGATAAAAGGCCAGGTGGTATGGGTGAGATGTCTATTTCAGGAACATTAAAATTCATGAGTTAAAAATCTTCAGATTCTCAGTAGTATTCCTGGAAAATCATTAGGTGCCATGAGGTCGATATGAATATTCATCAATTTGTTTATGATCTATTACCTGCTTCTGTTTTATTTCAAATTTTCTTGATGTTACTTACTCTCTTCCATATTTAAGTCTCATTTTCTCCCCAGAGTTCTCCTGATAGCCAGTCATAATTTCAAATTTTGTAAACAAGGCAGCAGTGACCAACTCCTGCTTTTTTCTTTCTAGCTATGTTAAGCATTCTGGAAAATTCCACACACAGTGTTTCTGCAATTATGAAGACCATTACTTTCTTGTTTTCTTTACCTCCAAGAGAAAAGCCTTTCCTCAGAGAGGAAATAAACAAGCATGCTGTTTCCTTCAACCAGTTACAACAACTGAATCCTAGTGTGTTAGCTATCAAGCCAATCATTGCTTGCATCCACAGAGAAAACACTCAGCATGCATTTTTACCTCTAGAAATTCTTAAAACCATTTTGTTCTTCAAATAATTTATATGAAATAAAAACAAATTTCTTCCTGGAGTTTACATATTCTCAAGCTTCAAATGGATCTCATGTGTCACTCATTCAGTTCCTTTATACTCTAGAGAAGTGAGGGGAATGGGTATCTCAGGCCTCAATGGACAGATGTAAATGTGAATGTAAAATCACCATTTTGATTTCAATAGTGGGCATTTGGGGAGTTGTATTATTACTTTCACTGTTCTGGTCTCTGCAAATTATTTTATGAAAGGCCTTTCAAGGAGGTCTCAAAAATTGAAACTGTTGGGTTTATTCATAAAAGTGATACATCAAAAAAATTAGAGAAATCTGTGGATACTGTAGTAAAAAACAGAATAAAACACATATTCATCAATCAGTGGTATTTATTGAGCATTTACTATGTGCAAAGCACTCTGCTAAGAGCTTGGGAGAGTACAATATAACAGAATTAAGGAATTTAAAATGAACATGTTCAAGGACCCCACAGATCAAAGCCTACAAAGGTTCTTTGTGGGACTTTGCTTTCCATTCTATAAATCATTTGCTTTTTCTGAGTGATTACTGTGTGCAGAGCACTACACTAAGCACTTGGAGAGTACAATATAGCAGAGTTAGTAGACACATTCCCTGCCCACAGTTAGCTACAGGGGGAGACAGACATTAATATAAATGAATAAATTACAGATATGTACATAAATTCTGTGGGGCAGAGGAAGGGTTGAGTAGAGAGTCCAAATCCAAGTGCAAGGGTGACACAGAAAGAAGTGGGAGAAGAGAAAGTGAGGCCTTAATCAAGGAAGGCCTTTTGGATGTGCTTTTAATAAGTTTTTCAAGTTGGGGAGAATGAACACCTGTTGGATATGAAGAGGTAGGGTCTTCCAGGCGAGAGGCAGGATGTGGGTAAGAGGTCAGTGATGAGATACACAAGATTGAGGTGCAGTGAGTAGGTTGACATTGGAGGATTGAAGTGTGCGGGTTAGGTTGTAGTGAAAATCAAGGAGGTAAAGTAGGAGGGGGTGAGGCGATTGAAGTGCTTTAAAGCCAATGGTAAGGAGTTTCCATTGGATGTAGAGGTGGATGGGCAATCACTAGAGGTTCTTGAAGGGTGGAGAAATATGGAAAATAATCCAACGAAAAGAGTGAAGTATGGACTAGAGTGGGGAGAGAAAGGAGGCAGGGAGGTCACCAAGGAGGCTGATGCAGTAATCAAGGTGGGATAGGATAAGTGCTTGGATTAATATGGTAGCAGTTTGGATGGTGAGGAAAGGGTGGTTTTTAGCAATTCTGTGAAAGTTTAACTGAAGGATTTGGTTCCAGATTGAATATATGGGTTGAATGAGAAAGATGGATCGAGGATAACACCATGATTAAGGGCTTATGCAAAAGGGAGGATGGTGGTGCTCTCTTCAGTGGTAGCAAAGTATTGCTTTAATATTAAGATCCAAATGTAAAACTCAGAAATCCTTAAATTTATTCCAAATCATCTGATTTTATATATGTCCTTAGTGCATTAACATCTATATACAAGAGTATAATAATTATTTCATGCCTCTTTTAAGGACTTAGTTTAGCACAGACTTGCATTTTGAGATTCACTGTGCAATAATTCTCTCTTCAGATCATTTGTTTTCTCTATTGGCCTAATGCACCTCTGCCACTTTAATGAGAAAACTGATGCTCTCAAGCTTTGCCAGAGTATTATGTTTTAATACAATCTGAGCTTAATAAAAATGCCACTTTCATCCAATATCTGGATTTTCAATTTTTAGGTCTCAGCTGCCTCAGAATTGCCAAGAAATTTCCCAGTGTCTGTAGTACATTTTTTTTTTCCTAAAGAAAATCTCTTCTTCCAAGTAAAACAGGAGACAACACATGTAAGTCATGAACAACAAGATCAGAGATAGAATCTGTATGTATTTTTATTTTCTTGTTTGTACATCGACATAATTGTCTTGCCAGTAAGTTTATTTATGGTGATTTGGGAGGCAGTAGAAATGGCAGGACTTAGCACCTCCTCCTACTGCAGCATATGTTTCTCTATTATTCAACAGCCAAAGTATCTATCGCCAAACCAGCTATCATTAGTCTGTGCCAGGGACCCAATTCCTTCCAATTTCGATTTCAGAACCAGGAGTCAAAAAGATCCTCCATGGAAATGTGCTACAAGCTAAAAAAATATAGCATTGGTAGAAATGGTCTAAGCCAGTCTCAAAGCTCAAGTTAATGCATTTCCGTGTTAAAACATTTTTTTTTCTTGTTTTCATTTCAGATGTCAGATTAAGAAATATTCTGAATCGCATACTGGATGTATTGAATCTGAAGAGTGACTCATAGCCATAAAACAAGTATAGATCACAAATTGGCCAGACTAACTTCCTGCAAGCACTAAGGACACATTCCAAATGAATCCCAAATCCAAAGTGAAAACTGCCAGCTCTCTTCTGTTTTTTATTAAATCCAATTTAAATCAACATAAGTTTAGGTGGAAATTAAAAAGGTCTCAGAAGTTACTCAGAAATATTTGTTTCAAAAAAATATTTTCCATACTTATCTAAACCACTAATAAAAAAAAAATCCCAGAGGCGGGGAGCTTTTCCTTAACTTCTGTTATTCACTTTTCTTATTCATTTACATTGCTGAAAAATTAGGGGAAGTAATTTAGCATCACCACACACTTTTTTAGAATAATTTTGGATTGATGAATAGCAGACTGATGATAGAATTTATTAATGATGATAGCAGAAATGCAGCCTTTATCTTTTGACCTAAGTTAGACTAATGATGCAAATATTATGAACACATGACAAAGCTTTGGTAACCCACCAATTAAATCATTTTTTGCTTTAGTTGATATTTCATTCTATAAGACAAATTATGCTCACACATTGAAAAACTCACTGAACTAAATTAAAACCTCATCTCTTCTTCCCAGGATAATCTTCCAAAATAATAGTATTTATGAGGAAGATATACTCACTAGTTTCAAATCAGTTCTTACAAGTTTTAAGAACCTTCAAAATACATAGAAAGGGAAAACTTATTTGGAGAATAATTTTATGCTGCAAGCATAAAGATAGTGAAATCAAGTAACAGCAACTTCTATTCATATAGCACTGTTCTTCCTAAAATGCTATAAACAAAATATTTCTTCACAAGGAATGCATTCAATTTTAAATAATAGTCATTTAGCAGTTTGAGAGTGAAACTATTTTTACAGATACTGACACAGGCTCAGAGTTAAATTCAGGCTTTCTCAGGCAGTGGTGAATATAGATCCTTCTGCAAGTCTCCATGCACTACCCATAAATTGTCCTTTTTTCCCCCACTTTTTCTGCATGCAAATGAGGTTGGTAATCACAGAAATGTAGGTTGGGGGAATTCTCATGATGGACTGCTAATGTATTAATCCATTTTCTTGTCTTTCAAGGCATTACACACCAATTATCCTGGTTATATCCTAGGAAACCAAAAAGAACAGATGGAATAACTACTGGCCCAGTGACTCTGCTGTGAAGCCTGAAGGATTGGCCCAGTTCTGCACACATCCTTTGGTTTGCACAGTACTGTTCTGGCCCAAATCTCAGATAAAGCACCCGAGTTGTCATTGGAGATGGTTAGTTGTTCTTACAAATAGAAAATTGGTTAAAAGATAAGAACAGAAGAAACAGACACCCAGTTTTCTGGAGGGAAATGTATAGATAGTGAGATAACCCAGAAAATAATACTAAAATAAATTTAATTTAATATTTTCACAAATGATCTGGGAGAAAAAAAGTACAATATTGAAAGTCCACAACAGTGTTATTTACCCCTAATGAGAGGCTGTACTGATAGTTAAAAAATAGAAAGATCGCACACATTTTAATGTGAAAATTATAAGGTAAGTGCATGGAAAAATAATCTATGTGACCTGATCTATCTCAGTGCTTAGAATGTTTAGTCAGCACTTAAGTACCAAAACAACAACACAGATGATCCAGTTACCAGTTATTTGTAATTAAGGAGGGGATTTCAGGTTTCTTCTTGAATGTTTCCTAAATTTAATGGGAAGCTGTAGTCAAAAATGCCACAAAAATCCTGGATACCGTCAGGAAAAAGAATGAAACAGAAAACATTACATTGCCATTTTTATAAACTGGATTTATAATCATGAAGCAGCATGGCCTAGTGAGTAGAGTTTGAGCTGGGAGACAGAAGGACATGGGTTCTAATCCCAACTCTGCCACTTGTCTACTTTGTGACCTTGGACAAGTCATATAACTTCTCTGTTCCCCAGTTACCTCTTCTGTAAAATGGGGATTAAGACTGTGAACCCCATGTGGGACAAGGACGGTGTCCAACCCAATTATCTTTTAACTATCCCAGCACTTAGTACAGTGCCTGGCACATAATAATAATAATAATAATGATAATAATAATAACAATCACTATTATGGTATTTGTTAAGTGCTTACTATGTGCTAGGCACTGTACTAAGCGCTGAAGTGGATTCAAGCAAATCAGGTTAGACACAGTCCCTTGTCCCACATGGGGCTCACAGTCTCAATCCCCATTTTACAGATGAGGTAACTGAGGCACAGAGAAGTGGAGTGACTTGCCCAAGGTCACACAGCAGACAGGTGGTGGAGCCAGGATTAGAATCCTGACCTTCTGAGTTCAAGGTTTGTCCCCTATCCACTATGCCATGCTGCTTCTCTCAGCACTTAGTAAGTTCTTAAAATATAACACTAATACCAATTGTGTACACCAGTAGTGGGGGACACAGTTTAGAAAAATCAGAATGATTGAGAGGAGGACATATCAAATCATCTTGGGGAATCAAATAAATTCCATTCATGGAAGGCTGAAAACAATAGGTTTTTCTCGTTGATTTACTCTGGAAAGCTTCAGGTTGGTGATGGACATGGGTGGCTAAGAAAGAAATGGAATTTTTGTTCACCAAATCAAATAGAATCAGGACAAGAGAACACCCATTAAAGCACAAAGATGGCAAGATTAGGACTAATTAAGGCATTTGTTCACAGATGATGATAATGTAAAAACTGTTTTCCCAGGAAGAAAATATCAATATTTGAATCAATTCCTGGATTATGGGTCCAAAACAGGTTATATAAGCTGAATGGTAGACATGCTAAAGTCATACCCTGATCTAAGGAATACACTTTAAAGAAACTATCAAACTTTTCCATAACATTTTTTGGAGTCTCTCTATACAACAGAATACTGAACTGGATGAAACATTTATCTTGCCTGGTCTGGCATTTTTTATGGCCTTACCTTATATTGAAAGTTTGTCTCATTGTAATATAACTTAAGATTAGATTGCTACTGGGAATGGAAGCTGTTGAACCATACTTGGTTACCTTTAAATGGTGAGATGTCTATGTACAGAAAAATGTTGATTTTCTTACTCTACGGGCCATGTTCACTTCAGCTACTTCTAATCTTGATCTTTATATATTCCCATTATTGACAAAGAATCAATTTTCAGACAGAGAATTCTTAAATTTTCAAACTGGAACAACTAGAATGACAAAGAAAATTCTAAGTTTTCACAATAATATTTAGACTAAAGTAAGCAAAATGGATGATTATCTTTTGGAATCTGGAATCAGTTATTAGAGATATTACTTGTGTAAAATTCAAATCTGGGTTTTTTTTCACATATAGAATTACTCTTAAAATACACTTAAAATCACTGTTAAAATATCCTACACCTGTCTTTTCCCTTAATGTATATGGAAACAATAAGTATAGCTGAGGCAGAAATATGAATGGAAACTTTGATTATATTCTTTGTTTTCCAGGGCAAAAGTAATTTCAAAATGAAAGTTACAAAAATAAGTTTCTGAGTAAATATAACATTTGTGTGTGTTCACTGTTTTATTTATAATGGCATTTATTAAGCACTTACTATGTGCAAAGCACTGTCCTAAGCACTGGGGAGGTTACAAGGTGATCAGGTTGTCTCCCGGGGGGGCTCACAGTCTTCATCCCCATTTTACAGATGAGGGAACTGAGGCCCAGAGAAGTTAAGTGTCTTGCCCAATGTCACACAGCTGACAATTGGTGGAGCCGGAATTTGAACCCACGACCTCTGATTCCAAAGCCCGGGCTCTTTCCACTGTTCATTTAGAGTATGAAGTATAACATTTTGTTCACATTAGAAATGAAAGATCAGAGTCTCTATAAACTCGTGGGAAGAGAACATGTCTACCAACTCTGTTGTATTTTTCTCTCCCAAGCATTTAGTGCAGTGTTCATCATTCATTCAATCATATTTATTGAGCACTTTCCGTGAGCAGAACACTGCACTAAGTGCTTGGAAAGTACAATTCAGCAATAGAGACAATCCCTGCCCACTCCGGGCTAAGTGTTCAATAAATACCATTGATATGTTTGACATATAACTCAAATATCAATATCTGGTAGAAACATCTAAATTTATACCTACACAGCGATCAAGAAAGGAAAGCAAAATACCCCAAAGTAGCAGCAACCACTTTTTAATTATTCCAGAGCAAGTTGCATGCACTTGCATTCTAAGACTAAGATGACACTGTACTGAAGGTATTGACTATCAGTGAATCAGTGATTGAACTAAGAACTTGATAATAATTTACCCTTAGCAAGCCCCAAAGAAAATAGCTTTTTCTCCATAAAGTAGACATCAAATTATAATCAGCTGCAAAATAATTATCTGGAGCATAGGTTTCCTGTCATCTGGTTCCATTTAAATGCGATTGAATGAATGAATTTGATTTCTCTTAGCTAAAATCATAGCACTCTGGCTTGGTGAACAGCTAAGAGAATTATCGGAGTGTGTAAGCAAGCACTGGAATGGTAAGTACTTCAGAAGTGTTAAAATATAACTTATAGTGACTAGTTCTTCCCCTCTAGACTTTAAGCTCTTTGTGGGCAGGGAATGCCTACTAACTGTTGTATTTTCCCAAGCACTCAGCATAGTGTTCTACACACAGTAAATGCTTAACAAATACCACTTGCTAAATACCACTGATTGATAGTTAATTCATCTGGAACAAAGGTGCAACTATCCTCATTTCTGTTAAGGTTTAAAAATACAGACATGGGAGAAAATGTCACTAACTGAGTAAAAGCTACACTTTTTTTTGTTTTCAATTTTGCAGAAGGGCAGAAAGAATCATCCATTTCATTTGGTGTTTTGTGTGACATTTACTGGCATCCAAAGATAGTCTCTGTTTCTTCCTTGGGAAAATAGCATGAGTTGCACGCTTGTGAAAACAAAGTCAGTTAGAGCTTTCCTTTCTGGGGTGCCTATTCTCTATTTTCATTAATTGGATTCTAACACACAATCAGCAGCACTAACACTAACTAAAAGTCGAATTTAGAGAAAGTATTTACCAAGAGCCTTGAAAAGTAAAAAAGACAAGTTTACCTGGTAGTAAATTAAACAGGGACTTTTAAAAAGTAATATGCAGGGCACCGTACTAACTGCTTGGGAGAGTACAACAACAATATAATTGACACATTACTTGCCCCAACGAGCTTACATATAGAGGGGGAGGCAGACATTAATAGGAATAATAATAATAATGGTGGTATTTGTTAAGTGCTTACTATGTGCCAAGCACTGTTCTAAGCTCTGGAATAGATACAGGGCAATCAGGTTGTCCCACGTGGGACTCATACTTTAATCCCCATTTTACAGATGAGGGAACTGAGGCACAGAGAAGTTAAGTGACTTGTCTAAGGTCAACCAGCAGATAGAGAAGCAGCGTGGCTGAGTGGAAAGAGCACGGGCTTGGGAGTCAGAGGTCACGGGTTCAAATCCCAACTCTGCCAACTATCAGCTGTGTGACTTTGGGCATGTCACTTCACTTCTCTGTGCCTCAGTTACCTCATCTGTAAAATGGGGATTAGGACTGTGAGCCCCCCATCAGACAACCTGATCACCTTGTAACCTCCCCAGCGCTTAGAACAGTGCTTTGCACACAGTAAGCGCTTAACAAATACCATTATTATATTATTATTATTATAAGTGGAGGAGCCAGGATTAGAACAGATGTCCTTTGAGTTCCAAGCCTGGGCTCTTTCCACTAAGCCATGCTGCTTCTCATAATAATGATGGCATTTGTTAAGCACTTACTATGTGCAAAGCACTGTTCTAAGTGCTAGGGAGGATACAAGATGATCAGGTTGTCCCCCATAAGGCTCACCATCTTAATCCCCATTTTACATATGAGGTAACTGAGGCACAGAGAAGATAAATTTCTTGCCCAAAGTTACACAGTTGACAAGCATCTGAGTGGGATTTGAACCCATGACGTCTGACTCCCAAGACGGGGCTCTTTCCACTGAGCCATGCTGAATAAATTATGGATAAGTACACAAGTGCCGTGGGACTGGAGTGGTGGCAAATAGAAGGAGCAAGTCAATTGAGTTCAGTTAACTAAGAAAATTTAGGTCTTTTTGTTTGAATCAACAGGGTACCTCATAATGAGAACAACTATTTGGCTTTATAGACAAAATTTATATTAGTTGGATCTTTGAATATGCTCTAGGAATGACATCATTTCTAGATCATAGTGAGTGTCGGTGGGGCTGGGGATCTCAGGGCTGGAGCCACAGGTGGGGCTTGCATCCTCTTCATAATGATAATAACAATAATTACAGTATTTGCTAAGTGCTTACTATGTGCCAAGCACTGTTCTAAGCACTGGGGTAGATACAAGGTAATCAGGTTGTCCCACGTGGGGCTCACAGTCTTAATCCCTATTTTACAGATGAGGTAACTGAGGCACAGAGAAGTTAAGTGACTTGCCCAAGGCCACACAGTAGACAAGTGGCAGAGCCAGGATTAGAACTCTTTCCAGTAAGCCATGCTACTACTCTTGGCCCATGCCCCAAGGGGTGAGTCTCCTGTTAGTTTGGGGGATCTTGGCATAGGACAGAGCAGGTTAATTGGAACAGACCCTTCCCACCCATCACAGGGCCCACCACTGACCAGCCTGAATTTTCAAAAATAGATAAAGAGCAAATGAAAAAGGCAATGGTGATTCAAGGAGTGGCATGAAAACTGGGAGGGTCCTCGGGCCCGATCCAAGGACCCCAGCCTTTACAGAGGGCGTTGGATCAATTCTCGGCGAGTCTGGTGGTGAAATCAGTCATTCAATCAATCAGTGGTATTTATTGACTGCTTACTACGCACAGAGTACGCTGCTAAGGTCTTGGGAGAGTTCAATACAGAATTAGCAGAAATTTCTCCTGAGGACTGCTGACTGAGCAGAAGGAAGGAGTCACCCACAAAAGCGGAACCCCCATCATCACGACCATCAGGGGGTTAAGCACACAGAGAGATATTCGCCTCACAGGTTTGAAGCAGACCCTGCTAATGGTGAAATCTTCCTCTGCTTATGTGGCTCAGAAGGCTGATGCTGCCAAAATACTTCCCTTTGTCACATGGCAGTGCTTAACGTTTTCTCTTTTGCCCCCTTGTCTCTTGTTAGTTGAGAAGCTTTGGCTCAAAGACAGCCACTCCATTCTCAATGCCACATGCCAACTGTGTACCACTTGACACATAGTAAGCACTTAACAAGTACCATTGTTATTATTATTATTACCTAATAGAAAACATTGTCAGTGTTTCCATCCCTTCCTCGTCCTATACGCGTTGCTATCCTGCATGGTCACAGAGCAGTCATCAATAACTGGGGCAGGTTGGAAAGACAGAGGGAGTGCAAACCTGAGCACTGGTCAAGCAGGTTGCACACAGGCAGAAAAAAGAGACAAAGAGAAACAGAAACAAGAGAGTGAAATACATTCAATGAAAATAATTTGGGCTGTTTAAAATATGTGCAAGCAATGTAATGGAAAACATTCCCACCATATGCCAGGGCTCTTCTTCACAGCTGATCTGAAAGTATTTTATGGGTTTTTCACTTTTCACTGCAGAGGTGAAATACCTGAGAATGAGGAATTCTCACCTCATATTCTCTTAGGAGAGATGGCCCAAAGATAGGTCTTATAGGTCTGGGAAAGAGGGTGTCCCAAAATTGTTGATATAGAATTACCTTCTACCTGGGTGATCTTCACATGTAACAGTCTATTTGACATTTCTATGGTCTCTATTTAGTCTAGTCTGAGGAGACTGCAGTGATACACCTTTATCATAAGTAATCTTCCTATGCAATTGGTAAATTATAAGGAATAATACAGACATACTCCACAGTTCAACTGGGCAATGTTCATTGAAAATGTGGTCATCGTGGTCATGAATGTAGGCATCATGGATTTTTTTTGGGTGGGGGGGAGCACAGCTGTTTTAGTTTGGAAATGTTCCAGATTATCTGAAAAATGATATAAAATCTTTTTACATGCTATATTATTTTAAACTAAATTACTAAACTAATATGATTCAAAGCATAACATTAAAAATTAAGTTATGTCTTAGCAGGACAAAGAAGAAGTAGAAGCTTGTTCTGCTCACTGGGTCATGATTTTTTTTCAATTTTTGTGAATAATTCGTTCATTTTAGGCTGAAGAGATTTATTTTATTATTCAGGCAACTAGACCAGACCTATTTCTGAACTTTTATGCCCACCTTTGAACTTATCTTCTGCAATCATATTTGTGCAACTATCCATTGTTTTTTGAAAACTGACGAGACTTTGGCATTTTAGCTGAGGGTGAAGAAATAATAATTTCTTCTGTTTTTGGCATTTTGGAATGCTGCATTGGAGAGACACAAGCCGTGGTTCAGAGGAAAAAGCACAGGCTTTGGAATCAGAGGTCACGGGTTCAAATCCCAGCTCTGCTAATTGTCAGCTGTGTGACTTTGGGCAAGTCACTTAACTTCTCTGTGCCTCAGTTACCTCATCTGTAAAATGGGGATTAAGCCTGTGAGCCCGCTGTGGGGCAACCTGATTGCCTTGTAACCTCCCCAGTGCTTAGAACAGTGCTTTGCACATAGTAAGCGCTTAATAAATGCCATTATTATTATTATTAGCATCTTATTGGATAATATTTTTTTGAATAATGATAATAAAACAACAATAATAATATGGTATTAAATTACTTACTGTGCATCAAGCACTATTCTAGGTGCTGGGGTAGACACAAGTTAATCAGGTTGGACAATCTCCATCCCACGTGGGGCTCAGAGTCTGGTATTGAATCATCATTTTACAGTGGAAGAAATTGAAGCACATGAACTGAGGCACAGAGAAGTTAAGTAACTTGCCCAGGGTCCTGTAGCAGACAAATCCTGGAGGCAGGATTAGAACCCAGGTCTTCGGAGTCCCAGGTCCATCATCTTTCCAGTAGGCTACATCCAACTAACATTTTCACATCCACATTATCCATTTCTAAATTAAGCTGTCTCTGCAGTCCTACACTTCTATTTAATCGTATTTGTTAAGCACTTGCAATGTGTCAAGCACTGTTCTGTGTGCTGGGATCCTCGGGGCAGTTCTATCATGCAGTGATTGTAACTTGGGGCAAGTAAGTATTGTGAAGAAATGTTATCCAATATGAATTTGTGGAGGATAATGTTAGTGTTTGAAAAGTATTACTCTTGCCATAGCCTGATTAACACTCTAAATCAATCATTTTTTTGAGCACTTACTGTGTACCAAGTAATGTACTAGGCACTTGGGAGATTACAATATTACAGAGTTGGTAGACATGAATGCAATAGCATGAATGATTCAGGCATCTATTTTATAGCTCAGCTGAAAAAGAGCATCTCAAATTAAAAATGTTTTCTGATTATGACATTGGTTCAGTTCATTCTCAGAGAATTGCAAAAGGCTTGGAATATTCCTGGCAATCCTGTCATTCAGACATGGCTTCTAAAATATGACAGGGTAGTGTGTTGAGCTATTAGTGTTATGAAATTACTACTAAAGGCATTACTCATAATGAGAGGTTTTTGCAGAGCTATTTCTTTACTAACCAAATGGCTTCACTATTTGAATGGTAATGATATTAATCTTAAGCTTAAATGTGTAGTCATAATCAAGATTTAGGAGAGGGTACCATTCAAATGGAAAAATCAATATTGTACCATGAGAAAGCACCCCTCCTTTATTTTCTTTGAAATATAGCATCATCGACCCAGAGACTTTCCAGCATTTAGAAGAACATTCAGCAACTTTTATATAGTTTGGATGACTGTTTTACACTCATTGGTGACCTTTTCCAGGCAGTGCTGCCATCTGTGATAAAAAGCAATTCTATTTAGGAGTTTAGGACTATTTTGTGGTCAATATAGTAATGTTAGATGCCAGAAAAACAAACCCAGAGGAGCAGAAGAAACGGTTATTCTGACATACTCCCTGTAGCCTTAAATGTCACCAACACCCAAATGAGTCAGTGTTGACCAGAGTAACTGCATTTGCTCTATAGAGAAGGTTGGAGAGTACGGAAAAAGGAAAAGAGTATTATTGGGCACCTTCTATTGTAGACCAGAGAAACGGCATGGGAGTCAAAGGACTTAGGTTCTAATCTAGGCTCCCCAACTTATCTGCTGTGTGATCTAGAAGAAGTCATTTAACTTCTCTGTGTCTCAGTCTCCACATTGTCAAAATGGGTATTCAAAAACTGTTCTCCTTTTCCCTTCGAATTTGAGCCCCATGTAAAACTGGATCAGTATCTGACCTGATTATCTTGCATTTCGCCAGGGATTAGTACAGTGCTTGGCACACAGTAAATGGTTAACAAAGACCACAAGTATTACTATTATTATTGCTGTTGTTATTAAACAGAAAGAGCTTTGGGAAGTGGAAGGATGAATACGAAAGAGGAGAGGAAGATAAAGAACTGTATGTCACAGCAATCAATTACATTAACAAAAATTTCCATAAATAACCTGAATTTATTTAGGTTAGTGGAAACTAGGGAGGTAATTGTAGCATGTGAACACAGATGGATTTAACTGATTATAAGTGTAACATAATGATTGAGAAGGAACCATTAAAATCTATTTATTTCTACTCACTGATGAGCCTTAAATAATCATTTCTGGAAGCACAGGAAATAATTGCAACAGTATTATGTTATTTGAAATGTCTTATCTTAAATTTCACCTATTCATTTGGTTTCATGGATTCCAAAAAAAAAAAAAAAAAAAAGATCTAGGCACCTGGCCAAAAAAATAAAAATAAAAAAAATAATAATATGAACACTTTGATGAAATGATTTATTCAATTGACTAGATGAGAAATAAAAGGAGGAAGTAAATTAGAACATATAAAGCATTTCAAAAGACCCCTGAAATTCAAAGACAAACACACATAAAATGAAACTATTCATGAATATAGGACTCTCGGATGCTGAGATTCCCTAAGATTTTAACAAGTGTTATAAGACTACTAAAAAGAAGTTTAGCTTTTAGAGTCAATTCTAGTATCAATTCTAGTATTACTTTTAGTACATGAACAATTTCCTAAATCATATCTCATAGCACACTTGATTTCTTTGAGAACAGCTTTATTATTTTTTTCTTCCAATTTCATTTTAAAAATCGACTGTGATTGAGAAAGCCAGTTAATCTCAATGCCTATTTTCCGCCACCTTACTTTGGATCCAGTTTAAAAACCATTAAAGTAACCAGGAAATATGGTTAAATTAAATTAAAACCTCTAAGAGATGTTTTAGGACTGAAATTTCTGAACTGACAGAAAGTTGCATAATATACAATTACCTAAGTGTGCCAGTCATTGGATGTTCAAAAAACTAGGACTTCTGTGCAGGTATCACTTGGAGTGGGAAAGCAAAAGAGAAAAAAGGTAATGTAGGGAACAGTCTTTTTGAGATGAATCGCTAACATTTAAATGATGGGAAGACCTATTCCAGGCTGCTCTCTGTGTCTTTCTATGTAAAGTAAGAGCAATTTTCCTACTTTCCTTGCTTCTGTCTAAACCAACCATTCCCTGTAGTCCCAGAATTTCACCTGGGACTACAGGGAATAGGTTGCCCACATTTGCCCACAAGCTGCCATATTTTAGCATGCATTTATGGCAAAAAGGTTGTGACATTAATTTAGTAAGACTTAGGAAATAAAAATAAGATGGTTAGAGTTGAATTTGGTGGAAAAATAAGGGTCGAGAGCAATGGAAGCAGCATCACCTAATGGACAGAGCACTGGCCTGGGAGTCGGAAGGGTCTGGGTTCTAATCCTGCCTCTACCACTTGTCTGCTGTGTGAACTCAGGCAAATTTCTTAACTTCTCTGTGCCTCAGTTACCTTATCTGTAAAATTGGGCTAAAGACTATGAGCCCCATGTGAGACATTGACTGTGTGCAGTCTGATTATCTTGTATCTACCTCAGCACTTAGTTCAGTGACTGGCATATAGTAAGCACTTAGTACTATAAAAAAAACCCTCAGAACATTACCATCTACAAAAGCCCTACTATAAACTTTGTTTAATTCATCAAATAACTGAAGGAAACACTTTTTGGCCTGGGTTATTTAATTGATGTGACCTGCCTCTTCCTCAAAATATACTGGGTAGGTCAGGTATTGGAATTTTTCATTGTACCAATATGAATTAAGCATTTCATTATTAAGCTAGGGATATTTCATGGTTTCCAAAGAATACTGCATCAAGAATATTCTTTTAAAAATAACAGTGCAGAAGTAACCAACACATACAGTCTTTTCAATTTTACTGGTCAGCAGACAAGCACATATATCATTGGCCCCAGTAATACAATAATACATTATTTTCTCTATTGAATCCTTTTGATATATTTATAAAGCATCACAGTTATGGAATATGAACTATTTGAACAAATTGTAAATAGCTTCACATTTCCCTCAGCAGTTTATATTAATGCTTAATTTATAAGATGGGAAGAATGATGACAAATACAATACTCTACTGACACCCAACTCCTTTTAATATTAAATGACTGGAGTTCTGCCAAACTTTAAAGAATGCAGTTCTGGAAGACTGGCTAAATTGAAATGATGGTTCCAGGAATGTAGACAACCTGTACTTTTAAGGACTGTCTTGCACCGGACCAAATGACACCCTTCAATAGGGATTTTGAAAAATTCGAACTCCATATGAGGTTCCACTGACAATAGCCCTTGACATTTAGAAAGCACTGAGGACTGAGACTGCACTGCCTTAGTCATGGGATGAATGATAATAACTTTAAAGTGAATTTTCATTGTGAGAAGTTGTGACTGCACTTTGGAACTGAAAGCCAAACACAGGAGTCTACAACCAGAGGGGATACTTTATCCAGAATATGACTACAAAATGGTCACCTCTTTTCTAATCAATCATTTTAGTCATTAAGCATGGATATAAAAACTACAAAATTGTCACCCCTGTTCTAATAAATTCTTCTAGTCTTAGGGATGGACAAATGTATACAAGTGACCTCTTCACTCCTTAACATCCTGCCCATTTCACTAACTCACAATTTTGGGATTATAATCGACATATTTCTATTTCGACCCCCATATTCCATCTGTCACCAAATACTGACAGTTCTACCTACATGACATCTCTAGAATCATCCCTTCCTCTTCATCCAAACTGTTGATTTGCTTGAGAAGACTATTAGCCTCGTCTCTGACCTCCCTGCCTCCAGTCCCTCCCTGTTCTAATCTGTATTTAACTCTGCTACCTGGATTATTTTTTCTATAAAGAATTTCAGTCCATATCTTCCTACTCCTCAAAAGCCTCCAAGGGTTGCGCATCCATCTCTGCATCAGACAGAAACTCCTTATCATCAGCTTTAAGGTATTCAATCAGCTCTCCCTCTCCTACATTCCCTCATTCATCTCTTTCTTCATAACTATGTCACCACTCTTCCCATCTTCAGAGCCTTATTAAAAGTGTATCTCCATTAAGAACCCTTCTCTGACTAACCTTGCATCCCCCCACTTTATAAACCCCAATTCTGTTTTGCCTATGCACCCCTTAAACACTGATATTCACCCCACTCCCATCCCCACAGCAGTTATGCACATATTCTTGTACCTTGTTGCACCCCTTATCTGTAATTTCTTTTATTATCTGTTTCTCCCAATAGATTGAAATAAGCTTCTTTTGGGCAGGGATCATATCTGTCAACTCAATTATACTTTACTCTCCCAATAAATCAGTGGTACTTATTGAGTGCTTATTATGTGCAGAGAAGCACAGATGTGGAAAAGCAGTGTGGCTTAGTGGATGCCTGGGAGTCAACAGGACCCGGGTTCTAATCCAGATCCACTGCTTGTCTGTTTTATGACCTTGGGCAAGTCATTGAGCTTCTCTGTGCCTCAGTTACCTCATCTGTAAAATGGGATTTAAGATTGTGAGCCCCATGTGGGATTGGGACTGTATCCAACCTGATTACCTTGTATCTACTGCCACACTTAGTACAGTGCCTGGCACATAGTAAGCACTTAACAAAACCATAATTATTACAGCACTGTACTAAACACTTGGTAGAGTACAATACAACAGTTTGTAGACACATTCCCAGCCTACAATTAATTTACAGTCCCAGCACCTGGTTTAATGCTTTGTATATAGTAAGTGCACAATAAATAGCATTTACTGAGGGAAAACCTATGAACCAGCCCGAGATCACTTTCAACATTCAAATTTCTACTAGCCATTTGCTGACTGTTTTGTCTGTAAAGCACATGGAGATAATTGGAATGCAAATAAAATATCTGAAGTCATTAATATGAGCTTAGTAATTAGGGGAAAATAGAACAGTTATTACTTTTATTTCACATGCTATGGCACTGACCCAACAAGGATTACCATATTCCAAATTCCTTTTTGGTAGAAACAAATATCCAGGGACTTGTTCAAGATTATTGAACAAGTTGCATGCTGAACTAATCACTTGCTAAATATCGTGCCAAATGAAGTATATTTCCTAACAGATAAGGTGAGACATAATATCCCTACTACAGAATCATTGTCAGAGAGATTAAGGGGATTTCTGCCCCCAGACAGGTGACTGCTTAAACAATCAACTTTTACAAGACTTCTAGGGATTACTCAGTGCCCTATTCCATCCCTAGGGTGGAATGGCTTTGTCGGTTTCCTCCCACCCCTTCCCCTGCAACTTGACAAATTGTATGCAAGGAGGAGTCTCAGCTAGGAAGCTGGGCCGCACTATGTTCATTCTTCATTCAATCGTAATTATAAAGCACTTACTGTGTGCAGAGCACTGTACTAAGCTCTTGGGAGAGTACAATACAATAATAAACCTACACATTCCCGCCCACAAGGAGGGTATCCACCCAAATCCGTGCCACCACAATCCCTACTCCTAAAGTGCTCCTACCCCCTTCTCCCCACTCCCTGCTCTCCCTAAAAGATGTCTGCTATGTATAGTAGTTTCCCAGAGCAGAGCAGGCAGCCTAGTGCTGCCCAGGATCAAAGTGACCTAAACTAGCAGGGGTCCCAGAGAATGTCCCCGACTGACAGGAGGGCAAGGCATTGGATGGCATCACTTTGCTTTGCACGATAAAACCAGGTCAACATTGGAGATGGCACTATGGGCCCTACCCTCGAAGTGCACGGTCCCTTCTTCCAGTCTAGATAGTATAACATGCCAGTTGTTGCAAAGGCCTTTAGTTAAATGTGAAGAATAATGCTACATCACTACAAGACTGGTTTTTCCAATGTTACAAAGGAAATGCTAGTTTTATTGTTTTTATGCTTTGCCTAAATCTGCTTTGGTCTGAGACTGTGACCAAAACAATGTAGCAGTTGTAATAGCCTAGATGCTATTGTTGATGGTACCTAATATATTTCTTAAGCTGATGAACATCATTTAAAAAGTTTAATGTTATGATTTGCTCTGTGCTTTATTAAGGTCTAAAGAAATCCATGAAGGAACCATGTATTTATGGAAAGTGCTGCACGAGTCGTCTACACTCGCTGCCTTGAATTTCTCAACTCCAACAATCTCCTAGACCCCCTCCAATCTGGCTTCCATCCTCTACACTCCAAAGAAACTGTCCTCTCAAAGGTCAACAATGACTCCTTCTTGCCAAATCCAATGGCTCCTACTCTATCCTAATCCTCCTCAACCCCTCATCTGCCTTCGACACTGTGAACCACCCCCTATTCCTCTAAGCGCTATCCAACCTCTGCTTCATAGACTCCGTCCTCTCCTGATTCTCCTCTTATTTCTCTGGTCATTCATTCTCAGTCTCCTTCATGGGCTCTTCCTCCCCCCACCATGCCCTTACTGTAGGGGTTCCTCCAGGTCAGTTCTCGGTTCTCTATCCATACTCACTCCCTTGGTGAACTCATTCACTCCCACGGCTTCAACTATCATCTCTACACTGATGACACCCAAATCTACATCTCCGCCCCGTTCTCTCTCCATTCCTCCAGGCTCGTATCTCCTCCTGCCTTCAGAACATCTCCATCTGGATGTCTGCTCACCATCTAAAACTCAACATGTCCAAGACTGAGCTACTTGTCTTCCCTCCCAAACCCTGTCCTCTCCCTGACTTTCCTGTCACTGTAGACGGCACTGCCATTGTTCCCGTCTCACAAGCCTGCAACCTTGGTGTCATCCTTGACTTTGCTCTCTCATTCACCCCGCACATCCAATCCCTCACCAAAACCTGCTGGTCTCACTTCCATAACATCGCCAAAATCTGCCCTTTCCTCTCCATCCAAACTGCTACATTGCTGGTTCAATCTCTCATCCTATCCCGACTGGATTGCTGCATCAGCCTCCTCTCTGATCTCCCATTCTCCTGTCTCTCCCCACTTCAGTCTATACTTCACTTTGCTGTCCGGATTGTCTTTGTACGGAAATGCTCTGGGCATGTCACTCCCCTCCTCAAAACTCTCCAGTGGTTGCCTATCAACTTTTGAATCATGCAAAAACTCCTCACTCTTGGCTTCTAAGCTCTCCATCACCTCGTCCCCTCTTGCCTCACCTACCTTCTCTCCTTCTTCAGCCCAGCCTGCACACTCTGCTTCTCTGCTGCTAACCTCCTCACTGTGCCTTGTTCCTGTCTGTCCTGCCGTCGACCCCTGGACCACGTCCTTCCTCTAGCCTGGAATTCCCCCCTCCACATATCCACCAAGCAAGCTCTCTTCCTCCCTTCAGAGCCCTGCTGGGAGCTCACCTCCTCCAGGAGGCCTTCCCAGACTGAGTCCCCCCTTTTGCCTCTCCTCCTCTTCCTCTCCTCCTCATGCCCCCCTACCCTACCCCCTTCCCCACCTTACAGCACTTGTATATATTTGTACATATTTATTACTATATTTATTTTATTTGTACATATTTACTATATTTATTTTATTAATGATGTGTATATAGTTATAACTCTATTTATTCTGATGATATTGACACCTGTCTACTTGTTTTGTTCTGTTGCCTGTCTCCCCCTTCTAGACTGTGAGCCCACTGTTGGGCAGGGACCATCTCTATACGTTGCCGATTTGTACTTCCCAAGCACTTAGTAAAGGGCTCTGCATACAGTAAGTGCTCAATAAATATGATTGAATGAATGAATGAATTTAGCAAATTTATAAAAGATTGGTGGCCCCAGGGTCAGCATACTGGTCTGACAATGCTTCCCCAATTCCTTTAAAGGTCACTGAGCCTCTACTAGTGGAGAGGGGGTATAGCAGGGAAAGCAACAGTGTCAGGCTTCTATATTCCACCCACAATTTTTTGGTAGGTAGGATTTGCTAAACCAGCTCAGTGTTTGAATGGAGTACACTTCCTTGGGAAATTGAAGGAAACTGTGAAGAGTTTGTAGAACATATTTAATATGATTGTGGTAAACCAGATGTCTAGAGGTCTTTAGAAAAGAATTCTGGATAACTCAAAATGGGTTTTAGAAGCAGCATGGTCAAATGGGTAAAGCAGGGACCTGCATTCTAATCTTGGCTCCACCATTTGCTGTGTGATCTTGGGCAAGTCACTTAATTTTGATGTGCTCCACAAGGGGTTCACAGTCTAGGGGGTTGGGGAATGCAGGTATTTGATGCCAACTTTCCACATGAGAAAACTGGGGGACAGAAACGTTGAGTGACTTATATAAATTCACATAGCAGGGAAGTGATAGAACAAGGATTAAACCTCAGGTCTCCTGACTCCCAACTCTGTGCTCTATCCACTAAACTTTTCTGTTTCTCAAGACAAGGACAAGGCAAATGACAAGGGACTAGGACAAGACAAAACTCTTGTTAATGTGATAATTACTTTGATAAAATGACAAAGTGGATTAAAGGATGAAAATTAGTCTTTACACAGATTGTTGTAGTGAAAGTTGGCTCCCCTATCATGTTACCTTAACCCAAACCAAGACAGGGACTTTTTATTTCAGGGACAACAGGAGGAATGTTAGGAGAGGGGAGAGGTAGGGCCTCATAAATATCAGACTGATAATTGTTAAAATGAGACAAAGATGGCTAATGCGCACATGCAACTTCAGAGGAGGGGAAGTGGGACTTTATATCTGGACTGGTTTGGGCACCAAACCAGATTGTGAGACCCATGTAGAACAGTGATTGGGTCTGATCTGGTCATCTTTTATCTACCCCAGTTCTTAATACAGTGCCTGGCACTTTGTAAGTACTTAACAGCACAATTACCATCATCATTATTATTGTTATCATTATAATTAGTAATAATGTCACAAGGGGAGGCACCTAGGATGAGTCAAGAAGCTAGCTACCACACCTGCTACTTACTGTCCTGAAGTGACTGCTTTACTCACCCAAGTGAGATATCTGGACTTGCCTCAGATACTACATCAGACATCTACTACAGTTCCATTATCACTTATCTGTCACAATTGAAATGAAAATGGTAGTATAGGGTAGCAAACAATGGGATCCATCAGTGCAGTCAATCAGTAACAGTTGTGCTTCACAAATTATACTTTAGTTAAGTAACCCTGAGAAGATAATGTATTAGAATAGGATAAGAATAGGATAACCGCACAGTTTGTATACCAACCCTTTAGACTGTAAGCTCATTATAGGCTGAGAACATGTGTGCTAATTCTGTGGTATTATACTCTCCCAAGCACTTAGTATAGTGCTCTGCAGATAGTAAGTGCTCAGTAAATATCCTTGATTGACTGACAACATTAGCTAGACAAGGTAGACAGTTAAAGATTAAGTGAAGCAAAATCTAAAATAAAGTGGCATATCTGTGATAGCAACTTTTGACAACTGGAAAACTACAACCGGAGACCAACCAGTATTGGAACAACAATCCAGAATAAAGTGAATCTCTTCTCACAGAAGTTTCAAATAGATTCCATTTCCAAAAGGCAAAGCATTGAAAGGCTCAAACACAACTATGCAACAAGGAAAAATATTTTCATGCACTCAGGGTAGGTAGAATGGATTGACTGTTTGAAGCTGGTTCATTTCATCAGCAACACTTACGCAAAGGGTTAAACAGTCAGGAGCATATTTCTCTCAACCAAGAGACAGTATTAGAAAGGTAAGCTATAACAACTTTAAAGTGGCATTATTTCTAATATTCAAAAACATATAAAGTTAAATTTTGTTTATCCCCAAAGAAATGTAATTCATGTGACATTTCAAGTTGCTTTTGGGTGAGATTCGTTGTGCCTTGGGACTTCATTACTGTCAGTATGCACTAACTTAATGTGTGAACAAGCCATTCGGGAAAAATAGTTGTTCTTACAGTTGACTACGCACTGCTGTCAATGATCTTCATTTACTTAATAGTATTTTTTTAAAATTTATTCATCTTTCAGTAGCTCTCCCAGCATAGTGTTTGGTTTGAAATTCAAATCTTTTTAAGTGTAACTATAGCAATACAAAATGAAAACAGTGAGAAAAAAATTACGGGCAATTAGAAGAAAATATTCAAACAACATGAACATTTCCTCATTTGGAAAAAGTGGTAAATACTTTTTATTAACCATAAATGGTCAGTCAAAGGATCAGAGGTGCAGTTCCATGATCATCAGATAGGTTTTTGAACTGTTCTGATGATGGTAGAGAAAGTAGGTAAAAGTCTTGAAAGAATTGCCCCCTCCTTTTTTTCCTCCCTAACCGCCATCTTCGGCTGTTCGCTCTTCAGTGGCTTCTTCCCCACTGCTTTCAAACATGCCTATGTGGTATTTGCTCAGCACCTACTATGTGCTGCTACTATACTAATCACTAGGATGGATACAAACAAATCATGCTGAAAAGGTCCCAGTCCCAAATGGGACTCACAGTCTCAATCCCCATTTTACAGATGAGGTAACTGAAGCACAGAGAAATGAAGTGACATGGGCAAGGCCACATGGAATTAGAACCCATGACCTCCTGACTCTAAGGCCTATGCTCTATCCACAATTCCCTACTGCTTCCCCAAAGTCTCTCCTATCCTTTAAAAACCTCCTTCCTTGACCCTACAGCTCCCTCCAGTTATCACCCCATCTCCCTCCTACTACTCCTCTCCAAAATCCTTGAGTGACTTGTTTACACCCGCTGTCTCAATTTCCTCTCCTCCAATTCTCTCCTAGACCCCCTCCAATCTGGCTTCCTTCCCCTTCACTCCACAGAAACGACATTCTCAAAAGTCACAAATGAGCTTCTTGCCAAATCCAAAGACCTCTACTCCATCCTAATCCTGCCTGTCTCTCAGCTGCCTTTGATACTGTCAACCAATCCCTCCTCCTGGAAACGTTATCCAACCTTGGCTTCACTGACACTGTCCTGTCCTTGTTCTCTTCCTATTTCTCTGGCCACTCATTCTCAGTCTCTTTTGCAAGCTCCTCCTATGCCTCCCATCCCCTAAATGACCCTCAAGGGACAGTTCCAAGTCCCCTTCGATTTTCCATCTACACCCAATCCCTTGGAGAATTCCTATGTTCATGTGGCTTTGACTACTACCTCTGTACAGATGATTCCCAAATCTACATCTCTAGCTGATCATTCCCCACCTCTGCAGCTTCACATTTTCTTCTGCCTTCAAGACATCTCTACTTGGATGTCCTGCCGTCACCTCAAACCTAACATTTCCAAAACAGAATTCCTTACCTTCCCACCCAAACCCTGTCCTTCCCCTGACTTTCCCAGCACTGTAGACAACACCATCATCCTTCCTGTCTCACATATCCATAACCTTGGCATTATCCTTGACTCCTCTCTCTCATTCAATGCACATAATCAGTCTATCACTAAATCCTGTTGGTTCCACCTCTACATCACTACAATCCAACATTTCCTCTTCATCCAAATTGCTACCACATTAACTCAAACATGTATCCTGTCCCACCTTGATTACTGTATCAGCCTCCTTCCTCATCTCCCTGCCTCCTGTCTTGCCCCAGTCCAATCCATACTTCACTCTGCTGCCTGGATCATTTTTCTACAAAAACGTTCAGTCCATGTTTTGCATCAGGAACTTCCAGTGTTTGCCCATCCACCTCCACATCAAAAATAAACTTCTTACCATCTGCTTTGAAGCACTCAATCACTTTGCCTCCTCCTACACCTCCTCGCTACTCTCCTACTAAACCCCAGCCCACACACTTTGCTCCTCTAATGCCAACCTTCTCACTGTACCTCTGTCTCATCTATTTCAAGGCTCTCTCCCACATCCTGCCTCTGGCTTGGAACACCGTCCCTCTTAATACCCAACAGACAATTACTCTACCTCCTTAATAGCCTAATAGAAGGCACATCTCCTTCAAGAGGACTTCCCTAAGCCCTCTTTTCCTTTTCTTCCACTCCCTTCTGTGTCACGCTGACTTGCTCCCCTCTACCAGCCCCACAGCACTTATGCACATATCCATAATTTATTTATATTAACATCTCTCTCTCCCTCTAGACTGTAAGCTTACTGTGGGCAGGGAATGTGTCTGTTATATTGTACTTTCCCAAACAATTAGTATAGTGCTCTGCACACATTATGTGCTCAAAAAGTATGATTGATTGATTGATCAGTTGATTCTCCCTTAACTAGGAAGAATTGGACAAGGTTTTAAAAGGGGGTTAATACATCGTAGAAGCAATTCTGGGAAAATGATATTCAAGGTTCAACCAAAGAGGAGATAAATCAGCAATTTAAAACCCATGAATTTTAGGAAAGTACCTCTTAGCAGGCACAGTTTACTGAGAAGAAGGACTCAAGGGAAAGAAAGTGTAAAGGGCAAAGCCGTTCATGAAAGCTGGCTGTCCCATAGTTGGGCGAGTCAGAGCAGAGCATTCAATGGATGAGAAGAGTAACAATGCCAAGTTGGCACAGTGCAGAATGTTACAGAGACCCAAAGGGCCAATAGAAGAACTGCAAGTGAAAAATTAGACCAAATTGCTGAAAAACAATCTAAAGAAATAACACAACTGTGAACAAACAAGCTGGAAAGCATGAGAAATGAAAGGTAAAATAAAATTATAGCAAGCAAGAGGATCAGGGATAATGTCCCTGATAAAAAATGAGAAGAAAAACTATGAAATAATGGGATTCCAAATGATACTAAGCATAAAATTGTTGTGGAATGCCATTTCTGGTGAGAGAGAATTTTGGGAATGAATCACTTTATCAATGAGCCCCTTTCATTTGATTACATATGCCCCTGTAGTAAAAGTTAAATATAAGGGTTGATAGAAATAAGTTGATAAAAAGTAAAGTGAAAAAAATAATAAAAATTAATATTTGAACTTCGTTGGAGAGGAAATGGACTGTGATACAGATCCTAGCCCAAGACAAAATGATCAAGAACAATCTTAAATGCGTGTGATTAACATGGGATATTGTTTGAAAAGGCAAAGAGGGAAAATAGTAGAGCTATTAGACCTAAACTAAACCAACAGCAATTTATCACTGTCTTTGGAAAAACTGTAACTGAGTGACCTATTCAGTCTTTAGTGTGTTTTACATTGTGGATTTTGTGAGGATTTATTATTTATTATCATTACAGCATATGCATTTCAGCTCTAGAAGGACATATGTATTTCAGTTCTAGAAGGACTCTAGAAGGAATAATGATTGCTATACAACATGGTTCCTACATTTTTATTGGCTTTTCCCTGACTTTTCTCACTTAGTGGATAGACCACTTACCTGCTGTGTAACTTGGGCAAGCCACTTACCTTCTCTGTGCCTTAGATTCCTCATCTGTATAATGGGGGATAGATACTCATTCTCCTTCCTACTTAAATCTTGATTCCCATTTGGGATAGAAACTAGGTCTGATCTGATTGAATTGTATCTTCAGCAGTCCTAACCACAGTGCTGGGCATGTAATTGCTTAATGAATATGATTATTATTATTATTCAATCAATATTTACTGAGTGCATATTATGTGCAGAGCACTGTACCACGGCTTTGGAAAGTACAATATAATAGAGTTGGTAGACATATTCCCTGATCACAATGAATCTAGAATACTTACTGAGCACTTTACAGTGCAGATCACTGTACTAAGCATTTGTTAGACTGAAATATAACAATATAACACATTCTCTGCTATTATTACCACCATTGGTCCTCTGGCATTATTGGGCATTTGACCAGATAAAGGGATTATGAAACTCCTATTAGAATTTAATCCCAAAGGATTCTCATCTGAGAGTTCACTTAACACAGGGTTCTGAAACACAGTCCACTAGGCTCTTTATATTTCCACTTTCAAACCTGAAAGTTATTTTAGGTTAAACCTGAGGTATTTTCCTCCTCAACAGTTTCCTCTGGCTTTAATAGCCATAATACATAATTAAACCTTAATAAAGCCTGCGTAACTTCCATTATGCCTAGTTAAATAAGTGATTTGAGAGAAAAAAAAATGTTTCAACAGGACTAATTAACATTCTAGTGGTAGGTTCTCTCTTTCTCCCTTTCTCTCCTTTCTGTTGCTTTCTAAGGCATGCCAAAGGGTCTAAATTGTTCCACAGGGGGTCTACACATGTGCTTTCAAATGAGGGCCGCTGAGGGAAATTCATTGCAATCAATCAGTGGTATGTATTGTGCCCTTATTGGCACACAAAGTGCATAAGCACTGCCACACAAGCACTTACTATATGTCAGGCACTGTACGAGACAATATGATCAGTCCCACATGGGGCTCTCAATCTGAGTAGGAAGGAGAACAGCTATTGAATCCCTATTTTGCAGATGAGGGAACTGAAGTCCTGAGAAGTTCAGTGATTTGCCCAAGGGCACACAGTGAACAAGTGGCAGATCAGGAGTAGAACCCAGGTCCTTTGGCTCCCAGGCCTATGTTTTTCCCACTAAACCATGCTACTTCTTATAAGAAAATGGTCAAAGCCCTATGTCAATACTCTTTGCCTACTAATTCTACCATTTTACTCTCCCAAGTACTAGTACAGTGCTCTGAGCCCAGTAACGGTACAAAACATACCACTGATTGATTGCAGTGAATTTTCCTCAGTGGCCCTCATTTGAAAGTATATGTGTAGACCGCCTATGAAGTAATTTATACCCTTTGGCATGCATTAGAAAGCAAGTGAGAGGAGAGAAAGAGAGAGAGAGAGAGAGCCCTACCACTAGAATGTTACTTAGTCTTGTTGACACATTGTTTTTTTCTCTCAAATCCTCTCCTCAGAGGTGAAGAAGTCCCACTGCCTTCTGAGTCACCCTTGCACTTGGATTTGCATCCTTTTTTCACCTTCCCTCATCCCTACAGCACTTCTGCACATAGCCATAGTTTATTTATCTTCATGTCTGTCTCCGACTCTAGACTGTAAGCTTATTGTGGGCAGGGCCATGTCTACTGACTGTCTACCAACTTTGCTATACTGTACTCTCCCAAGTGCTTTGTACAGTGCTCTACATACAGTAAGCATTAATACATATGATTTATTGATCGATTACAATTTTCCTCAGAAGAACATATTTTCTGCAAGAACCCCAAGCTGTTCTAGTAGCATAGTATTGTGTTGGACGCAGAAGAACATATTTTCTGCAAGAACCCCAAGCTGTTCTAGTAGCATAGTATTGTGTTGGACGAATTAAAGCTGAAAATGTTTTGTTTGACTCACAATTGATTAAAAAAGTTATAAACTGGGAAAGTAAATTTGTTATTACAATATGCCAATTTGAGACTTGGCTTGAAAATATTTTGGGGTTGAGAGCTCTAGAAATTTCTTCTTGGCTTGAGGCTTTAACGAGAAATATAAATTTGGCATTGAAGTTGGAGGAAATAGGAGAGTGGAAGTGAAATTAAACAGAAGTGTGCCAAAATGTTTTTAGAACTAAAAACAAAGAGAAAGAGACAGTAATAAAGGTGTAAAAATATAATAAATGGAGATGATATTATTGGGAGTGCTGAAAGGTGACCTTGGCTTTCATTGTCCAGGTAATAAAAGGAAAAGAGTAGTTGATGATGCTGATGGTATTTGTTAAGCGCTTACTTTGTGCAAAGCACTGTTCTAAGTGCTGAGGAGGTTACAAGGTGATCAATCAGGTTGTCCCATGGGGGGCTCACGGTTTTAATCCCCATTTTACAGATGAGGTAACTGAGGCCCAGTGAAGTGAAGTGACTTGCCCAAAGTCAAACAGCTGACAGTCGGTGGAGCCGACATTCGAACCCATGACCTCTGACTCCAAAGCCCGCACTCTTTCACTGAGAAGAGCTGCTTCTCTTATTACTTGCAAATTTTCAGAACTAAAAGTCATTGGGTGACACCACATAATTAGTTGGACTATTTGTCTTTACCTGATTTTTCCACATAATTTGCTAATGCAAGGTCTGTCCAATGGTTGTAGTTATTAAGAGAGCATCAGGTACCTATCCAAAAATTAAAGGATTCAGGTAGGACTAGTGGATAAAATCTCTCCTTTGAGTCAATGCCTTATCGTGGCAGGAGAGTTTGCTTATGCTGATGAAGCTTAGAACTATGCCATATAGGATTACCCAAAATGGAAAGTTCTATGACGAAGTGACAAAGTTGATTCACTTATTCTGGGCATCAGTGACATGGGAAAGAATCAAAGGTGGACGATCGTTTGACCAAAATGTTGATCAAAGACAAGGACAGATACTCAAGTTTTTACTGCATAGAAGATGCAATGGTAAATCACTTCTGTATCTTTACCAATAAAACTCCAGGGGTACACATACTAGAACAACCTAATGACAGAAGATGGGACGTTCTGAAGAGGATGTGTCCATGGAATTGCTATGGGTTGGAAACGACTGTGGTTGAAGTGGATAAAATATTCAAAATATTCATCCATAGCAGGAGAGTACCATATTGCTGTCCATTTGAAGTAAATATAGAGCTTCAATTTCATTGGTACATACCAAACACCTGATCAGAGGAAGAAGTAATTTCACGTATAAATATTGGGAAATTCATATATTACCTAAATAATGAATCCTGCGTATTGCTTATCTCTATTCAAAGAAAGGGTAATTGTTACACTGTTATACTTCTTACAAGGTAAGATAGTAACAGGGATGGGAGAAAAAAGACAACAGTTGCTTGCCTGCATTTTGTGTGCCAATTTAGCACCCCACTATTAAAAAAAATGATTTCCATTGGAATACATCTCCCTTTGAGACATGGAAATCTGTCAGAATCTGTGGCAATTGCTCAAAGTTTTCAGAGACTCCAGTTCCAGAAAGGTGAGGAAAATAATAACAGCAACAACAACAACAATAATAACAATAATTAGTATTTATTAAGTGCTTAGTCTATGTCAAGCACTGTACTAAGCACTGGGGATGAGAAAGGACAGAACAATCGGATCAGAAACAGACCCTGTCCCACATGAAGCTCACAATTTAAGCAGTCCATTTTACAGATGAGGAAACAATCACAGAGAAGGTGACTTGCCATGGTCACTTGCATGCAAATGGCAGAACCATTACTAGAATCCAGTTCTCTGACTTTCAGACTTCTGCTCTTTCCACAAGGCAAAGCAGCCTCAACTTCTTTGGCTCCATGACCCCACATTTAGGCCAGCAGGAGTTTAGTCAGCCCCTGCTCCGACCCAGAAAGGAAGAGGAAACTCCAGCAGTGGGAAGCTTGCCCAATATTTAGAACATTTAGAACAGCCTCCTTGCTGACTTTCCTGTCTCTAGACTCTCCCCACTCCAGTATATTCTTCAGTCTGTTTCCCAGATCAATTTTGTAAAATAACTCTCAGTACATATGTTTCCACTCTTCAAAAACATCCATTGTCTGCCATTCCATCTCCTCATCAAATTGAAACTGGTTAACATCAGCTTTAAGTCAATCAGCTCCCCCTTTTCTACCTAAGCTTGTTAATCTTCTACAACTTGTCCTGTGCATTCAACTCCTCTAACACCAATCTATCTACTATATTCGATCCTGTCTACCTCAGTGCTGACCCCTTGCCCGCATTTTCTTTCTGGCCAGGAACTCCCTCTTCTTTCATATTCCACAGACCATCACTCTTTCCACCTTCAAAGTCCTCCTAAAATCACATCCAAGAGATCTTCCCTGATTCCTCATTTCTGATTCCATTTGCCATCACTTCTGCATGGCCTATGCATTTGGGTCTTTGTTACTCACCCCACCCCCAGTCCTATAGTACTTTTTTATTAATTTTACATTCTGCTGCTTATCCTAGCTGTAATTTATTTTCTTGTCTGTTTCCCTCCATTGGATTGTAAACTTCTTCAGGGCAGAGGTGGTGTCTACCAACTCTATTGTATTGTACTCTCCCAAGTGTTTAGTACATGGTATTCAATGTTCAATAAACAGAATTGACTGATGACTAGCTTATAGTTTGGCTGATGGGACCATTGGATTTAGCTATGTGAGAAACATGAAACTGCCCCTCTAACCACAATATTCCACTTCTCTTGACATTTATTATCATCTATAATAAATGTCAAGAGACATTTTAGACTGTGAGCCCACTGTTGGGTAGGGACTGTCTCTATATGTTGCCAATTTGTACTTCCCAAGTGCTTAGTACAGTGCTCTGCACACAGTAAGCGCTCAATAAATACGATTGATGATGATGATCTATGTATCTTACATTGCTTTTGGGTTTTTATTGGTATAACTTTCCTAAAATGTTTATAGCTAATCCCCTCACCTTCTACTTTGAGGCCCAGGGATAGGGTCTAGATTTCATCTTGGTTTACCCAACTCTCACACCAGCATTTAGTAGTACAGTGGTCTTCCTACAGTGGGCACTTAATAAATACTATTAGTATAACTACTACTAATGCATGGTAACGGCAAAAATATATTGATTCCGAAACAAGATACTTTCCCATTCTATTAGTATATTTGCTCTTAGAAATTCAGGTTAGGCATAATGAAACAAAAGATGAAATAGCAAAGAAAGTTAAATTGTAGAACATACTGGTCTAGACCAAATCTATACATTAGATGTTTCAGGAATTTTATAGAAGAAATGATGAATGGTGCTTCCTTAACACACTTCGCCATCCTTACCTTTCACTCTATCCAAAGAGGAGACAGGAGACATGGTGGGAATAGAAGGGATCCCAGAACACATCAAAACTGTTTTCAGAGGGGAATGTTTGCCAGTGGAATGAACGTAATCTTCATGGACAGAGAAGCAGAATGGCTTAGTGAATAAGTATGGGCCTGGGTGTCAGAAGGTCACTACTCTGACCTTGGGCAAGTCACTGCACTTCTCTGTGCCTCAGTTACATTATCAGTCAAATGTGGATTTAGACTCTGAGCGCCGCGTGCGATAGGGACTGTGTCCAACCCGATTTGCTTGTATCGACCCCGGCACCTAGTACAGTGCTTGGCAGATAGTAAGTGCTTAACAAATTCCACTATCATTGTTATTATTATTATTATTATTCCAAAACCACTTATATGTATAGAACTATGGTTCAAATCAGGCCTTTCGCTATTCACCAACTGAAGGGTCACATTTCATAAGAAAGACCATGTGAAATTCAAGTATGCTGAGTGGGCAGCAATTCATAGTTTACAGACGAGTTAATTTCTATTCACGACCAGGCATGTCTAATCTTTCCTGAAAAATTACAGTTACTGAGAGAAATAATTGGCCCAACTTTAATTTTTTCCCCTATTTAATCCATCACAAATCATAAGGGTTGATATTCCCACTGTGACCGACCTACAAAAACCATCAGCTTAATCTGTGATTTACATGGACTGCTAATCATGAATGCCATTACTGAATATATTCTAATTTTACCCAACCTGCAGGAACAAAGGAAAGTGATATTTTCATCCTTAATCAGTACCTCTTGTTCGAAGAACACTGCAAATCAGCAAGAGGGAATGTACTTAACAGTTGGAGGTTGTCTTCACCACTATATGTTTGATGTGTACTTTATTTTGAATTTTAACAAATGAAAGTCATCTTAAAATAGTGTTTTTTCAACAAATTCCTATTTCCTATTTTGGCCTTCAGCTTTATTTGAAAAATAAACAAATATGATTGGGAGCAAAAAGGTAACGTTTCCCTCATCACTGTCCTAGCTGTTAACAGTGTTAACCAAATTACCTAAGAGTTTCTTCTTCTGGGACTTTTACTCTGGTGAGCAAATAGGTATCAGGAAAGGAAATGTGCCTCCACATCTCTGAGTCAGTCAATTGTATTTTTTGAGAGCTTACTGTGGGCAGAGCACTGTATTAAGTGCTTGGGAGAGTACAACAGAGTTATTAGACACATTCCCTCCCCACAACAAGCTAACAGTCTAGAGGGTGAGGCAGGGATTAATATAAATAAATTATGAGCATGTATGTAAGTGCTGTGGGGCTGATGAAGGGGTGAATAAAGGGAACACATCAAGACGATGCAGAAGGGAGTGGGAAAAGAGCAAATGAGGGTTTAGTCAGGGAGGCATCCTATTTTCTTCACCATATTATTACTGTTCTGCATTTAATATCTTTCAGGGGGTGAGAGGAAATTAACCTGTATGTGAGTATTTTATCCATCTAATTTTGCTTATCAATCAATCAATCATATTTATTGAGCGCTTACTGTGTGCAGAGCACTGTACTAAGCTCTTGGGAAGCACAAGTTGGCAACACGTAGAGACGGTCCCTACCCAACAGTGGGCTCACAGTCTAGAAGGGGGAGACAGAGAACAAAACCAAACATATTAACAAAATAAAATAAATAGAATAGATATATACAAGTAAAATAGTAGCCAGGAAATACGCCGATGATTTATGTAAGGAAGACTAGCTATGAAGAACAGTGCTTCACACATAGTAAGCGCTTAATAAATGCCATCATTATTATTAAGAGCCTGGAAAAAGTTATGAAATGTGCTGATGTAATGATTGCCACAAAAATACAAATTGTCAACTCTGTGGTATTTCCAGTGACAATGTATGGATCTGAAAGCTGGACAGTGAAAAAACAGGATAGAAAGGACATCGATTTTTTTGAAATGTGGTATTGGAGAAGGCTTTTGTGAATACCATGGACTGCCCAAAAGACAAACAAATGTATTTTAGAGCAAATTAAATCAAAGAAGTATTTGGAAGGCCAAATGACTCTACTTAGATTAGCATATTTTGGATACATAATCAGGAGGACTCATTCTCTGGAGAAGACATTAAGGCTAGGAAAAGTCCAGGGAAAATGTGGAAAAGGCAGACCAGCAGCTAGATGGATAGAGACCTTACCGATAATGGAAGAACCATTAGAAAGGTAGTGGATTATCGCAGAGGAAGTTCGTTCAGGAGAAAGTATATCCATGGAGTCTCTATGACTCGGAAATGACTCTATAGCACTTAATTATAAATAATAAAAGTGTCACAGAAGGGAGTGAAGAAGAGGAGAGGGTGGCTTAGGGAAAGCTTTGAATTTTTACTGTGTGTAGAGCACTGTACTAAACACTTGGGAAAGTACAACAAGGAGTTTACATTGTACTACAACCCACTGTAACCTAGTCCACATACTTCATTCCTCTATCTCCAACCTATGCCCTGTACTGTGAGAAGCAGTGTGGCTCAATGGAAAGAGCAAGGGCCTGGGGGTCAGAGGTCGTGGGTTCAAAACTCAGCTCCGCCAATTGTCAGCTGTGTGACCTTGGGCAAATCACTTAACTTCTCTGTGCTTCAGTTACCTCATCTGTAAAATGGGAATTAAGACTGTGAGTCCACCCCCGCCCCCCAGGACAACTTAATCACCTTGTAACCTCCCCAGTGCTTAGAACAGTGCTTTGCACATAGTAAGCGCTTAATAAATGCTATCATTATTATTACTACTTTGATCTTGCCTGTTGCATCTTTGGTCATTCGCTCACTCTAGTCTGGACTTCCTCCCCTTTCACAGACTATCACCCTCCACATTTTCAGTCCTACTAAAAGCACATCTACTCCTAGAGGTCTTCCCTTAATAAGCCTTCATTTCCCCACCCTATATGTGCTCCCTGCTGTGTCACCTGCACACTTGGGTCTGAACCCTTTAAATCCTTTGATACTCCACCTCTAGCCCCATGGCACTTATCCTTATACTCTGTCCCTTCCTCCTTCGGTATTGTATTTTAATGTCTGCCTGTACCACTACATTGTAAGTTCCTTGAGAGCTTATATTTTTCCAAACATTATAGTACAGGTCTCTGCATGCAGTAAGTGTTCAATAAACACCACTGATGGATTGATGGAATGGTTATGGCCTTGATATCATAACCAAGCTAAGAGACTACATCTCCAGCAATGGGGTGGTTCAGGTTCTGAGAGAAAAGGGCAACTTTATATCACTAATCTCATCCCTGCAGTCCTTAGTCACTTTTGTAGAGCTTTACTTCCCTAACCTAGTTTACCTCACTTTAGAGCCCTGGCAGAATAGCAGTAGGACACAATTTAGTGGCTTCTCTACATATCTAGCCTGACTTTCATCCCTAATTTGGTTCTGCTCACTGCCTTACTTGTAGCATAAAGATGAAAATTCACCTCTCTGCTAGCCCAGTTCTTCTTCAAAGACTGCTTTCCAGATGGCACCCTTCACTCAATCTTTTTTTCTTAATTACACAGGATAGGTCACTCCTCACACACTTCAACATCCTTGCTGGACTTCTCATTTTACAGGTCATTTCTGAGCCTGAGCTTGCCCAAACGAATAACAAACTCCCCAGTTCTCCATTTCTCTTTTGACATTCATTTTACTAAAGAAACACATGAAGGGAGAGTGCTTGGCCAGTTGGATAACTCTGTAATCCTAGCATCAGTTAGAATACTGAACAGGGAATACTATTCAAGGAAGAACCACTTCAAAAAAGTTAGAAGTAGATTTACTTAGGAAAAAATGTGTGGGGATCACACAGTTGAGATTAATAGAACCCCTTAATCTGAAGAAAATACTGACACATTGAATTCTTCTGTCTCCACTGTGGAGGGAAAAATTAATATATCCCAGTTAGAAATTGAACCACAGCTTTAAATCATTCTGCCAGAGGAGTAATTACAACCTATGCAATCCTTTCACAGTCGAGGAGCCGTAGATGCACCAACTTTATCAGTGCATGGAATACTTTAACTTTACAACAAATTTATCCATCTATGAGATCCCAAGTATATCCAAGTAGACACACATATGCTTAGTCGAACAGTTCCTTGTATCCTCTGCTCATTTCTATGACCTCTCTTGAACGTTTCTTGATTTTGTCTCTCTGACAAAAACCATTCTACCCATAGTTTGAGAGAGAACTTCACTGAAAAATGGGATTAGACTTCATTATTTGAAATCCATCCTCTTACACTTTAAAGAGTCATCCCAAAGGTGAGGATTCTGAAAATGAAAATCCCAAAATTTTTGGTATAATAGTATAAAGATGATTATCTAATATTATCTTATTATATATTCATGGTTCTAGTCCCAGATCTTCCACATACCCCATGTGTGAATATGGGCAACACAACACCTCTGAGTCTCAGTTTCCTCAACTGCAAAATGGGAATAAAATGACCTGTTCTCTTCCCTCTTAAATTGTGTGTCCCATGTGAGTCCTAATATAATTATCTTCTATCTACTCCAGCACCTAGTACATTGTCTGAAAAAAGTGCTTAATAAATACCCGTGATTATTTGTAATTAAAGAGGTGTATCCAAAATATTGAGGAAGCTAAATAGTGAGAGATTATGACTAATGTGAGCCCCACATGGGACAGGGACTGTGTCCGACTTAATTGTCCTGTATCTACTGCAGTGCAGTGCTTAGTACCATGCTTGGCTAAGAGTAAGCACTTAAATACCGCAATTCTTATTATTAATTCAAAGAGTTAAGTACCACATCAAATGAGGGTATTAAACTGCAAAATCCCTCTAGCTTACAAAAAATAGCTAATGTTTAACAGCGATACATTCAAACTAATCTATTCTAGTTTAAAACAATTGCCAGCAGAATACCTCAGAAAAGCTGGCCACAGATGTTTCACGTAGGAAAATGTAGTATGATAGTATTGGCCCCTGTCAAAAACCAATCATTGCATACTACCCCATGCTCTCAGTAGAGGTGAAATGAATAGCACTTTGTTTAAATATTAGAGTATGTTGCTGTCAATGCAGAGAAAGAGTATTTGTCGTGAGATGGCAGGTAAAGGAAACATTTTCCCCAGTGGTTTAGACAGGCCACAGAACAGATGAACATCATGCATGAGAAAGGTTATCCCCACCTCTACCACTAACATGTAAAGAGAAGTTGCTGAAGCAGTGATTGCAGAATATTTAAGAAACGCTTTTTATTGTAGACCTGAACCTGATAGTGCTTTCATCAATTCATAGACAATCCTGAAATAGTCTTATCACCTCCTTTTGCCCTCCCACCTGTTGTGTGTCTCTGTTCAAAACTAATGAAGAAGTCCAAACTCTGAGCCTAACAACTCCAGTACACCCATCGGATATATTGGCAAGTGAGCGTAGGGAAAGATGCAAGGATCCTGCATGAACAAACTTTATTATTTTCCTGCCTGGAGATCTTTAATTCCCAGTGCTGTCAGTCAGGTACCTAGCACTTTGAACTAGCACTGCAGTTCATTTCAAAATGTTGAGAAGGTGAAATTCCTAAGAAAAGTGCTACGAACGAAAGGACATATTTGATTAAATTCTGAATTTCCTCACAATTTGGTGAGGGACTGAAATTTACTTACTAAGAAAGACCTTTCCAAAAGTTCACTCTTCTATAAATGAAATTTCGAAAGCATACTATATTTTAGATGGTACTTTGATTCTATATAAGAAAGCTTTAGATATCTTGAAATTACACCCACACCCACACACAGCCCTACATGTAGATATGAGGAGGATGATGATGATGATGGAGTCTCTTACAAGAATGATGGATGAACCTTGATCCTGTAACTTCTGGTGATCTCAGATGCATAAGGAAGCCAAGGGAGAAGGCACAAAATAGATTACAGATGCAGGTTAACTATGGCTTTTCTGCAGTGTTTGAAACTATCATTTGCCTAGAGCATTTCTCCTTCAACAGAGCATTGTGTTCATCTTCAAAGGACTGAATAGCCCATTAGGCAGAGATGATGTCAATAGGCTGTGTCTTGAATGGGAAATTAATAATGGAGCACCCTCTAAAGATGACCTTCAGAACATCTTCAAACCTATTCTCCTAGCAACTTCTCCAATACTGAAAACTACCAAAGAAGATCATCCTAGATATCATTTCATTATTTATGCATATTAAATTGCCAGCTGGTGATGGGTGGAGCTATTAGAGTAAAAGTAATAGCAAGTTTCATAGTAAGAGTAATAGGGTAAAAGAAAAAAATATGTACATCATTACTATTCTAGGTCAGGAGGGATGAATTCTTAAGTGCTGAGTTGGCAAAGAAGTTCTGATATTGTGGTTGGAGATATAAAGTAAGGAGAATAGAAACTAATCAGAAAGGCCTCCTAGAGTACCTGTCAATTTGGATGGATTTTGAAGAAGAGGAGAATCATGATATTGCTATATGGGAAGGGGAAGGGAGTTCCAGGTAGAAGAATAGGAGGGTAAGGTGTAAGCAAGAGGTGGGCTGCAGAAGAAACAAGAATAAGTTAGCTTGAAAAACTAAGCACAACCATCCTTCCCATCTCACAAGTCTGTAAACTTAGTGTCATCCTTGACTGTCACCAAATCCTTTCGGTCCCACCTTCACAACATCGTCAAAATCTTCCCTTTCCTCTGTATCCAAACCACTAAATGTTAGTACAATTACTCATCCTATCCTGCCTAGATTACTGCATCAGTCTCCTTTCTGACCTCTTAACCTCCAGCCTCTCCCCACTTCAGTCCATACTTTACTCCGCTGCCCAGATTATCTTTCTTCAGAAACGTTCAGGGCATGTCACCGCCCCCCTCCTCAAAAATCTCCAGTGGTTGCCTCTGCATCAAACCAAAACTCCTCACTATTGGCTTTAAAGCACTCCATCACCTTGCCCCCTCCTACCTCACCTCCCTTCTCTCCTACATCCCAGCTCAAACACTTTGCTCCTCTAGTGCTAACCTTCTCACTGTGCCTTGATCTTGCCAGCGCCACAAACCCCTGGCCCACATTCTACCTCTGGCCTGGAATGCCCCCTCCTCCTCAAATCTGCCAGACAAGCACTCTCCTCCCTTTCAATGCCCTAATCAATCAATCAATCATATTTATTGAGCGCTTACTGTGTGCAGAGTACAAGTTGGCAACATATAGAGACGGTTCCTACCCAACAGTGGGCTCACAGTCTAGAAGGGGGAGACAGAGAACAAAACAAATTAACAAAATAAAATAGAATAGATACGTACAAGTAAAATAGAGTAATAAATACTAATGAAGGCACACCTCCTCCAGGAGGCCTTCCCAGACAATGCCTCACTTTTCCTCAGCTCCCACTCTCTTCCATGTCACCATGACTCCTTCCTTTTGCTCTTCTCCCCTCTCCCTGTCCCATAGCACTTATGTATATATGGATATATCTATAATTCTATTTATATTGATACCTGTTTTACTTGTATTGATATCTGTCCCCTCCCCTCTAGAGTGTGAGCCTGTTGTGGGTAGGGACTCTCTCTATGGCTGTATTGTACTTTCCTAGAGCCTAGTACAATGCTCTGCACACAGTAAGCACTCAAATATTATTGACTGAATGAATGAATAAATATATTCAGAAGTCTTTATATATTTGAGAGGAAACAGAGTTCCTCAAGTAATACTCATGTAAGTCTCCGATTTAGTAACTGGAGATCTATACACTGTTCTGAAAGACATTTGTAATTCCCTGCTTTCACTTGTGGATTGCCTCTGAATATTACTGCTGTTAGCCTACTTAATTCCTATCTGTGTACTCTTTCACAATGCTTAGTATAGTGTTCTGAATACAATAAGCCCATAATATGTACTGTTACTACTGGTCACTTGCTAGCTGGGTACACAGGCTTTCTACTCCTTTTTGACTGATGGATAGACTCAGGAATTTAATGTCTTTTCCATGTCCAATTGTTATCACTTTCACAGGAACAAATAACCCTACCCCACAATTATCCAAGGATCAGTGCATAAAATAAGGAAAACAACGTATTTAATTTAATCACCCATGAGTATATTTTAAGTAATGGGATAACTGAAAAAGGTTAAGTTTGAAGCAACCTGAGAGCTTCCTAGGAAATTTATATTCTACAAAACAAAAGATTTAGTGAGAAAAATCAATCAATTGTACTTGATAATTATGATATTTATTAAGTGCTAACTATGTGCCAGGCACTGTAATAAGCACTGCATTTGTATTTGAGTGCTTACTACGTGCAGAGCGCTGTAGTAAGTGCTGGGGAGAGTAAAATGTAACAAAGCGGGTAGATGCTTTTCCTACCCATAATGAGATCACAATCTAGCAGTGTGAGCTCTAGAATTTAGAGTGTCACACAAAAAAATCATATTTCGAGGGTGGAATAAGGGTGGAAGAAAACACTTGACATCATTATGCTTTTCCTTGACTAAACATGTTACTTGATATCTTGTGGCATAAGAAATGTTTAATCAAAAAAGAATCAAATATCTCACGGCATTGTCAGGTCAATTTCCACAGCATTGCTGTTTGATCTTATCTTTTTCCATTGTACATATTAGTGTTTACAGGCAAGTTTTACGGGAGAGGGCAGAGTTTAGGTCTGAAAGGACAGAGATATTCAGAAGACAAATTGTGTAACAGCTAGGCCTGGGTGAGGAAAAACCTGCATTATGTATTTATGCTCAGAATTCTGTGCTGAGGTACTGACTGGGTGAGTTGATCATACGACCTCGATTTGCTTGTATACACTCCAGCGCTTAGTACAGTGCCTAGTATATAGTAAATGCTTAACAAATACCATCATTATTATTATTATTATGACCTGAGAAAATAATGAACATGGCTGGAACTCACAGTTACAACTGAAAATTTAAATTCACAGTGGTGATATAATCCATGAAAGCACATTAGGCTACTCCAAAGGAAGGCTTCTCTATTTAAAATCACATTTAGGTCATTACTCTGAAGATAATGAGAAAATGAAGACTTGTAAGCCCTTTTGAACCCAGACAATCAAAAATGTAATTCTGACTCTAAGATATTATGGAGGTAGAGGAGCGCTCTTTAGAAAACTCATCTTGCCAAAGACCTGATGAAGAAGAATCCTAGGTTCTCTTCTTGAATACAAATTATGGCAGATACAGTAACTTAATATACTATTTATGTTGGTCAAAAAATAAATCATAATTCATACCCTTCTAGACTGTGAGCCCGCTGTTGGGTAGGAACCGTCTCTATATGTTGCCTACTTGTACTTCCCAAGCGCTTAGCACAGTGCTCTGCACACAGTAAGTGCTCAATATGATTGAATGAATGAATGAATTTTGAATGCACCAGAGAAACCACGGCAATTCTATTTTTTTCCTCCTGTAATTATTTAATGTCTTAAATGGTGTATCAAACTCTTCATCCATATGGAGGTATAAGAAAGAACAAAAGGAGCTGAATAAGTCAAGGCATTCTCGTATTTACTAACACGCAAGACCGTACTCACAATTGCTCCCTCTCCCTTCTGCATTGTCTATGCACATGAATCTGTACCCTTTGGGTATGTGCTATTTACCTCACCCTCACAGTACTTTTGTACTTATATTAATGTCTATCAGCTCATTATGGTCAGGAAACATTTCTACCAACTCTGCTGCATTGTACTCTCCCAGAAACTTAGTACAGTGCTCTCTGCAGGTAGTAAGTGCTCGAAAACACTGTTCATTGATTGATTAAATTTCTGGTGCACAACACTGTTTTGCCAGCATACAATGCTGTCTGTACCTGTTGTGCCTATGTTGCATGTGGATTTCCCTTTCCTTCACTATGAAAATTTGGGTTGAGTAGTTCAAAAACTACCAAAACAACTAGAATCTGTCTACTCTCGGCTCTCTGTTTATGCATTAGATGATTTTATTCTAAATAATCCAGTGTTAAGCATTGTCGGAGACAAGACTGATGATTAGACATAGCATTAAGCTGGCAGTACGACCAATGTTATTATTCCATTTTGGGAAAATGTTCACATCCTACAGTTCCCTTTTAAGTTTTGCTGTAAAAATTCACTGGCAGCTTTATTGATAGATGTACTGAATCATATCAAGTAGGCCAACATAACCACTGGATGTCTAATTATTACCACTATCATTATTATTATGGTATTTGTTAAGCACTTACTGTGTGTTAAACACTGTTCTAAGTGCTGGAATAAATACAAGTTTATCAGGCTGGACACAGTCCCTGTCACATATGGGGCTCACAGTTTAAGTAGGAAGGAGAACAGGTACTTAATCTCCGTTTTACAGTTGAGGAAATTGAGGCAAAGAGATCTGCCCAGGGTCACACAGCAAGCAATTGACAGAGCTAGGTTTAGAACCCAGGTCCTCTGACTTTCAGACCCATGGTCTTTCCACTAGGCCATGCTGCTTCTCATTATCAGCTTGACATTAAACACATCCTCTGACTCTAGTTGGAAAAGCCAATGGTCAAATTTTGATATATCATATTACTCTGAGACATGAACCTAGATAATAATGACAATAAAAATAATAGTAACGGTAATAATGATAATATAGGACCCTTTGTCATTTATTTTACGAAAGGTACCTGAGGATAAGAATGGAAACCATTTAAGGATTTTGAGGATTCTAAATTCCTCATTAGGAGAGACTTGATCCATTGAAATCAGAGTAATCACAGATATAAAAGGAGGTGCCCTTCTGAATAAAATAATTTCCACTTTAAGGAGGCTGCATGACTTAGCAGAGTCAGAGCTCTTGAATCGTCATCTATGGGTTGTTACGAAGTTGCCATAAGAAGTTAAAGAAGTTTGATCTTTGTTTATATTATATCATCAATTGTATTTACTGAGTGCATACTGTGTGCAAAGCACTGTACTAAGCAACTGGGAGAGTATAACAGAGCTAACAGACATGTTCCCTCCCCACAAGGAACTTGTAGTCTAAAGGGGGACAGACCTTAATATAAATAAATTATGGCTATGTACATAATAAGTACTGTAGGGCTGAGGGTGAAAATAGGGTGCAAATCCAAGCGGTTATTAAACTTCATTAATTAAGAGTGTGAAATGGTAAGGGATCCAGTCACTCTTAGAGCAACTATCTAAAATAAGTGACTATCTAGAAATTACAGGGAGAACTTCTCTAGCATATGCCTAACAAAGTTATTTCATTCTGTTGCCTGTCTTAAAACTTAAAATACCCTGGTTAGTCGAGCTTATAAGAACTCATTCTTGATGGGGAGGAATATTAGTAATGGTTAATGTTGGAGTGATGTACTCAATACCAGCTGCACACCATTCTCTGTATTTAAATAATAAACAAATGGAAATTAATTGAATTGTAGAAAAAATGAAAAATCCTGATGCCATAGTAATTTTGTACATATGGTAAATTTGCTTCATCTATTTCTATTCCTTTTCCCCCCCTCAATATAAATGCCAGTAAAAAGCTTTGCTTATATTAAACCACGGGATTGAAGCCATTTATCAATCCAGCTCAGAGAGGTAATTGATAATAATGTGAGCATGAAACTTTAAATCATGAAGGAAGTCATTGTTCACATTCAGGCAATTTGGATTCCAGAGATTCCAAGATGAAAAGAAAAAGGCTTCTGAATGATATTTTAAAAAGATTTTTGCAGAAATCACTTTTAACATAGAAATTCCTCCAGCTTTTTAAATTATGATGTCGATTTTCCCCCAGCTTAAATTGTTCTCAACCGGAATATTCTCAAGTTTTTCATAAAATGAAGGAATTATAAAATCCCTAAACCAGATTCATTCATTCATATTTATTGAGCACTTACTGTGTGCAGAGCACTGTACTAAACACTTGGGAAGTACAAGTTGGCAACATATAGAGATGGTCCCTACCCAACAACGGGCTCATAGTCTAGAAGAGGGAGACAGACAACAAACATGTGGACAGGTGTGATGTATTTTCAAGTAGGGACCATCAATCGTCTTGTGCAGAAGGGTCAAACAAAATGAAACCTTTGATCAGTTGGTTCACAGAGAGCCAATTACACAATTCAAACATGCATTAAACATAGCTGGCTTCGTTGTGAATCAAATGGTATAAACACTACCCTCTGTGCAGTGCTTGCCTGACAGCAACAGGACTGGATTAATCCCCAAACACACAGACCTACAGACCTATTCTGGGAGGCCCAGGACTAGTCTTTTTTTTTTTTTGGGGGGGGGAGGCGTGGAAAAAAGGGGGGCATGCGATACATGAAATTATTGCATCATTCACTGTGCTACATAGCTGCTTCATAGCAACAATCTGTTCACACTAATGGATGGTGCTACCACAGGGAAAGGAGCTGAGGTATGGTAGCCAATGATCCTCAGTACCGTAATACCTCTCCCCCCCTGACTGCTCCAGAACCCAGTAGATGGAATCCAATCTGGGCCCAGGGAAAAGCAACTCAAACACTGTTCCATCTCCCCAGCTCCAAGATTGCTTGAACTCTGGAAGTCGGCATCTAAACGTCATATCCCCAGCTACTCCTGATTCCCACCTATTCTTCCTGACAAAGTTAAAGAAACCTGTATTAATAAAATAAACCTTGGAGTTAACACCTCTGCAGTATAATAAAAGGAAATAATTAAGTTTGTCAGGTGCCACTGGAAGTGAAAGACTAATTAGACATAGGGGAACTGGAGACTGGGACTTTGGAAATCATTTCCTCCAGGTCTGTATTCAGAAAAGTGGGTAGTTTTGTTGCCTATTTGTTCCTGTTGGAGCTTCGGTTGGAAAACTGGGAAGATGATTAATTGCTTTTCTTCTTGAAAGACAAGAATATGATAGCCTAATAGCATTGTGGAGGTATTTACTAGTAGTGGAAAGACATGTCAGAAACCCCAGAATTAATGGTCTTTCATCTGAGAGAAATGATTGCTTATCAATTCTAATCTGAAACTTTGCCAAATACTATCCTGAGTTCAGTGCTATTGATGCCAGCTGACACAATCTCTTACATTGATCTTAGAAATGTGATGCTTTTGTTCTCTCATCTCCATTTAGCTGCCTAGTCTGAAGAAGAACAGCTAGGCTTGGGAAAAAAAAAAAAACAACAGATAGATTGAAAACTCAAGTGGAATGTGTTACAATGACCTAAAATAGTGTACCCTATCTGATTCATGGAAGCAAGGAACAACTTTGACTGTAGTCAGAGTTGTGTTTGATGTAGTGATATCTAGGTTGACCACATTACTTTTGTTGAAAATGGGCTTATTGGACATTGCCCCTTTTAAGTGGTAAGGTCGTTGGATGACAAACATCATGCCTAGTAATTCTATTATGCTTTGCCAACCACTAAATGCAGTGTTGGGCACTAGTAGCTCAATAAATACTATTGGTTGATTTACATGTCTTTCTTTCCCTTCTGTCTCAGGGGCTGTGATTAAGAGTGGAGAAAGGATTCTTCTGGTTTTAAAATATCTCAGAATTCTAAACTGAAATACTATAGGAACTAAACTCTATATGCATCTTCTTACATGTGGAAATTTGAACATTTGGAGTCAAAAAGAGCATCTGAAAGTCAGTGAAAGGATGTCTAACCAATCTGGCTAGGGCATTGTAAATTACATTAAAATGTCCTGCGTTAGTCACAAAAATTCAGGGGTGCCCTGGAAAAGCTAGGAAATATGAGCTTAATTAATAATTCTTCTGAATGGATGAACTATAAAAGGATATTAATTTCATCCAATCATATATATTGAGCATTTATTGTGTGCAAATGACTTTACTAAGCATTTAGTAAATTTTTTATTTTAAATTTTACTTTATTAACTTAGGAATAAATTTTGTAAGTAGAAAAATTATTTTCAAACAATAGGCAATTAAATTAAAACCAATTATAGTAAGTGCATAATTGAAGAAGGTTCTAAGATGTTCATTTTTAAAAAGACAAGTTAAAATGCTTCCTAATATGGATTTATTTTAGGTTTAATTGCAGCGCACATAATGATAATAATTATTATTATTATAATATTTGCTAAGTGCTTAGTATGTGCCAGGCACTGTTCTACTTGCTGGGGTAAGTACAAGAAAATCGGGTTGGGCACAGTCCCTGTCCCACATAGGGCTCTTAGTCCATTGTACAGATGAGGGAACTGAGGCACAGAGAAGTTAAGAGACTTGTTCAAGGTCACACAGCAGACAGGGCAAGACAGAGGGCTTTAGGTTAAGGATAAGTCACTTTACCAAGGAAATTGTTGCTTCCCAAGCAGAACAAGGGAGGAGGAGAAAGGAAAGATATTTATTGAAATTTTGCCAACAAAATGTGTTATATATAAATTTCTACTCTATACAAGTTTCAACATGTTCATAATAATAATAATGGCATTTGTTAAGTGTTATTCATTCAATCGTATTTATTGAGCACTTACTGTGTGCACAGCATTGTTCTAAGCGCTGGGGTAGATACAAGGTACTGGATTACTTCATCAGCCTCCTCTCTGATCTCCCATCCTCCTGTCTCTCCCCACTTCAGTCAATACTTCACGCTGCTGCCCGGATCATCTTTGTGCAGAAACGCTCTGGGCATGTCACTCCCCTCCTCAAAAATCTCCAGTGGCTGCCTGTCAACCTACGCATCAGGCAAAAAAACTCCGCACTCTCGGCTTCAAGGCTCTCCATCATCTCGCCCCCTCCTACCTCACCTCCCTTCTCTCCTTCTACAGCCCAGCCTGTACCCTGTGCTCCTCTGCCACTAACCTCCTCACTACACCTCGTTCTCACCTGTCCTGCTATCGACCCCTGGCCCACGTCGTTCCCCTGGCTGGGAATGCCTTCCCTCCGCACTTCTGCCAAGCTAGCTTTTTCCCCCCCTTCAAAGCCCTACTGAGAGCTCACCTCCTCCAGGAGGCCTTCCCAGACTGAGCCTCCTTTTTCCTCTCCTCCTCCCCATCCTGCCCCACCCTACCTCCTTCCCCTCCCCACAGCACCTGCATATATGTTTGTACAGATTTATTACTCTTTATTTTACTTGTACATATTTACTATTCTATTTATTGAGTTAATGATGTGCATCTAGCTTTATTTCTATTTATTCTGATGACTTGACACCTGTCCACATGTTTTGTATTGTTTTCTGTCTCCCCCTTCTAGACTGTGAGCCCGTTGTTGGGTAGGGACCGTCTCTATATGTTGCCAACTTGTACTTCCCAAGCGCTTAGTACAGTGCTCCACACACAGTAAGTGCTCAATATATACGATTGAATGAATGAATGAAAAGGTAATCGGGGTGTCCAATGTAGGGCTCACAGGCTTCAACCCCATTTTACAGATGAGGAAACTGAGGCCAGAGAAGTTAAGTGACTTTCCCAAAGTCACACAGCTGACAAATGGCAGAAGCAGAATTAGAACCCATGACCTCTGGCTTCCAAGCCGGGGCTCTTTCCATTAAGCCATGCTGCTGGCAAGCCCTAAAAGTTTTATAGACTTCAATCAAAATTATAGAAATGAAACACTCTGGTTAATTTTAAAAAAATGAAGGAGAGGGCTAAAGGAGAAAAGTGGCCATGTCGCCGTAAGAAGATAAGCAGCAGCAGATTCCCGTGGTTCATTTTCTCCACTTTGGCCCAAATCATATGACATAAGACTGATCTCTACTAATTAAAAAAATAATAGATTAATGTTGATGGAATATGGTTTTATAAGTGTTCAGGAACATTTTGAGGTCCAGTTGTGAAAAAGAAACTGAAGGTGGAGGATGAAACATTCCACACAGGGCTCTCAGTCTAAATCAAAACGGGAGGACTTAATCCCCATTTTACGGATAAAATAATTGAGGCACCAAGAAGTTAAGTGATTTGCCTAAGGTCACACAGAAGACAAGTGGCAAATTTAGGATTGGAACTCTTGTCATCTCACTTCCAGGCCCGTGCTCTTTCCACTAAGCCATGCTGCTTCTCCTTACATATATACATTCTCACAAGTGTATATCAGAATTGTTGCACCAACTCAGTAGTTATGTCCCCACAATCCAGCAGAACACTTTTGTGCAATATTAATTTACGAAATATATTTAAGCATTTCTGTGCATTTGCTAGGTGTCCATATCCCCCACTAGATTGTAGGTTCCTTAAAGGCAGGCATCGTATCTTTTACTTCAATAATTCTAAGTACCTAGAAAAGTGCTCTCTGCACACACAAGAATTTGAATAAGTGCTATTGATGGATTTATATTGGGAAGTTAAAAGTTCTTCCCATCATCAAATACTTCATATCACTGAAACTCTACAAAGGATATGAGTTCACTATTGGGCAGAATCATACTTTCAAAATGAAAGATGCTTCTAGATAAAGTGTTCATTAACAAGATTCAGAGCATGTTTTCTCACCATGAAAAGCAGAGGTATGTTAAGTATGAATTGAAGTGTTGTTTGCAACCGTCATAATTTCCATATGAAAAAAGGTTGGTCTAAACTTTAATAATTTATAAAAATTGAGCAGTTTTTAATAAATATTGCATAGTATAGTGTCTATGTCCACAGTTAAAAATACCTTTTCTCTGTTAATTTGAATAGGGTGTGCTTTTCAAGTCATAAGCAAGAAGAACAAGATCTAGTACTAATAGTAATAACATTTGTCAATTGCCTTCTTTATGTTAAACCCTATACTCAGTGGAAGAAACCAATATACATGTGATAATTAAGCAGTTTCACCCTTAAGAAACTATCTAGCTCTTCTCTATAGTTTCAGTAAAAGCTTTTATGAATTGACATTGGAAGTTAGTAGTGATAGTATTCTTATACGCTCATTGTGTGTAGAGCAGAGTACAAAAGACTGAAAGGATACATAGGTGAGAATTACGGGTTTACAATCTGAAGAAATAGCATGTCATAGTATAAGGACCCCAAGACTGGAAGTCAGGAGACCTGGGTTCTAATCCCAGCACCTACTGTGTGACCTTGGACAACATACTTAATTTCTATATTCCTCCATTTCCTCATTTGTAAAATGGGGAACAGATATTGTTTCCCTTCCCTCAGTCTGTGAGCTCTATGTGGAACAGGAACTGTATCTGATCTTATTGTATTTACCCAATCTCTAGGCACATTTTAAGTGCTTAAACTCCGCAATTATTATTTTAATTAAGGATATGAGGGAGAAAGGACTAGTGACAGAACCCATAAGGACAAATGAAACTATTATAACACCTAAACCAACATGAAGGATGAATACAAATAAACAAAATAAAAACAAAAACAGTAGGATACTATGTTTAGGGTAGCAGAATTTCAGGCTGTTTGCAGCTCAGAGAACAAAATGATCTAACTGAAAAGATAACATTTTTCCCTTTAGGTAAGCTTCATCAACTTTCTCCATTTGGATCTTGGGTCTTGTACAATATTATATGCACAGGATTGTTTAACTAAGAGACTTGGAATCAATGTAAATGGTTAAGTTCTAGCTTTCTCTGGTTAAATCTACGCTTGAGTACAGTAAAGTTGGCATGGTGAGTGCTTGTAATAAAAAAAGACAGCTCTTGAGAGTTTCTAATCTCTAGCATCTGGTTTATTTTAGCAGCTTCTCCGATTTATCAACAAAGATCATTTATTAAAGCCAAAATGTATTCCTAGAGAATACATCTATTCTCATGTTTTCTCTTCATGGGTATTTGTATCTCCCAAATATGCCATTATTTTTAATGTTCAAAGATTGATATATGTAAGGGTGCCTGTTCATAATGCCATCATCAATTTCTTATAGAATAGAGAGTGTTTGTGACAATGCTACTTAGAAATGATCTTTATCACCTTTGTTTGATTTGCTGATGGGAAAACATGAAAAAATAAAAAGTGTGAGAATCAATTAGGATAATAAATTGACTTTGCTGCTCCCAGCCACATCTTCCCATTACATGGAATTTTCTATGGAAAAATAAAAACTAGTTCTTTATAAGTTTATTCAAAATTAATTCTTGTCCACTTTTATTCCAAATAAAGTTTAAGTTTGGTGAAATTTAAATTCTAACCCAATTGGCACTACCCAAGTAATGCAAATAACATGCATAACTTTAAATATAGCATTACTTTATTATATATTGTGCACTAAACTAAAAGATCAATAGCATTCTAAATACCACCACATTTCTAAGATTTATATTTGCAATTTTTATTACAGCCACTGAGGGATGGGGCCCATTGTCATCTGTATTTTCTCTCCCAGGGCTTAGTTCAGTGCTCTGCACACAATAAACCCCTAATAAATACTATTACCACTACCACTAAGGAATATGATATGCTCAATAATGTATAACAATGTTACTTATCAAAAATATTTTTAAATCTATTATCCAAAGATTTACGTAGTAAAATGTTATGAAGCTTCTGTTGCTTTGTGTCTAGAATTTGAAAGTGTTAGTTTTATATTCTGGATCTGATCAATTCTGAGGGACTGAAACCTGAGACTCCTGGAAGAGAGTATATTAGTAATCTGGATAGCGGGAGAGTAATTCACATTATAGATTGATCTGGATTACTTTCAACTGGAAGAGGATCTGGCTCAGATTTCATCTATGAAACCCGTGAGACAGATGTGAAACTAAAGATGAAAAAATATGTCCATGAAAAGTTCCACAAAGATTAACAAAATAGTTGAATTGGATATTTCCAAAATATTCTTTCATATCTTCCCCTCCACTATCTTTTTCCTAAGAAAAATTAGTAGTAATCAACATTGGAAAATAACTATCTGAGGTTCATTACATACACACATAAAGGGCATACTTAATGAATCTATTCCGAATAGTAGTGGAAGTAGAACCAGTAATAGCAGTGGTATTCAAGACATTCTTACTGTGGGAAAAGTAGGTGCTGGTTAAAAAACACAGGTGAGAATGACCTAGCCCTTAGTCCCCAACTGGTTCACAGTCTAATAATAAGTGGGATTGGTCTAGCAATGGACATGTACAAGTGAAAAAATATAGAACCGGTAAACCATGAAAGCAGAGGCAAATAAAATACAGTAAGAGTAAAAAGGTGCTGTATGTTAGATGACAGGATCTTCATAGTAGACTTAAATAATTTGGAATCCTCCAATTATATATTGAATTGATAGGGAATGATCATTTTTCTGAAAAAAATAATCAGTTCAGGTCTCCCCATTTCTCCAGTGGTTGGTCAAATACTATGGCATTAAGCAGATACTCCTTATCCTTGGCTTGAAAACACTCAAGAAACTCTCTCTCTCTCTCTCATATAATGTCACTCTTCTCCAACTAACAACCCATCCCATACACTCTGCTCTTCTTAAACCAACCTCAATCTCATATCTCTTCCTGTTGACACTTGCTGCATCATTCTAGGTACAGGTTTAAATGTGAGATTGCAGAAGAGAGATCAGGGATAGCCAGATAAATTTGGGAACCATGGGAGAAGGAGAACTTCTGAAAGGATGTGACTGAAAATTAAGAAGACAAGGGGACCCACAATAGAGTCCTGAAAGACACCCACAGTCAAGGAGTAGAAGGCTAAAGAAAGATCTTTTGAAAGACTGATGAGAACTGGCCACAGAAAAGAACTGTGTCAGTAAAACCAAGGTTTGATAGTGTTTCTAGGATAAAGGAGTGATCCAGGGCATTAAAGGAAACTAAGAGACTGAAGAGAATTAGGACAAGTAGACTGTTAGATTTGAAAATAAGCAGATCATCAGTAACCTTGGAGAAAGAGGTGCCAGTGGAGAAAAAGATGAGCAAACTGGATTGTAGAGGATCAAAAAGGGATTCAGAGGCGAGGAGGTGGAGGCAACATGTCTACAGAACACACATATTTTAATGATAAATACATATAAAAGTTCATCTTTATGTAGCTGCACATGTAAATTTCAAAATAATTTGAGTGTATTTTCTTTAGGAAAATAACAGTAATTCATGAAAAATAAAATAAATCCGTACCACAAGTGATTCAAACTATTTCTTCTCAGTGTCTTCATATTTCTTTAGATGCACTTGGGTGGGCTGAATACTGGGTTTATAGTCATATTTATCCATCAGTGGTATTTACTGAGCACTTGTTAATGGTGAGCACTGTACCAGGGATTTGGGAAAAGACAATATAATACATTTGATTGACACATTTTCCCCCCACAGGTGCTAATGGTTCTCAGAGGGAGACAGGCATTAAAATAAATTTCAGGAAAGAGAAATAATAGAGTATAAAGATACTTATATAAGTGCTGTGGGGCTGGAGTAATTATCAGAGTGCTCAAGGGGTACACAGCCAAGTGCATAGTTGACACCGTTAGAAGGGCAGATAGGGAAATGAAGGTTTAAGAAAAGCCCTCTTGGAGATGTGATTTTAGAAGGGCTTCAATGTTGGGGAAAGTGGTGACAGTCAGATATGAAGGGCCTTGTTCACTTCCTGAAACAATGTCTGACATACATGAGGTGTAACTCATCAAGTTGCAAATTCACTGGATGACAAAACTATCTAAATAGGAAAGGAGGGAAGGAGGAAAAGTTTCTTCCTCCTTATTGGGATTGGCCACCATAAACTAATCCCCTCTCTCCCGCCCAAAAAGTGCCAAATCCCTGTTAATTTCCCTTCCCATAATCACCCCATGTCCATGGTGTTTACCATCTTGTAATATTTCTGACACATTTCCAGGATTACACTGTGTACCCATGACTTAACCTTTGATGAGATACACTGAACAAACAAGCATATGACCCCAGAAAGTAGCCTCTTAACTGGTAGAATCTGTATATTTTTTAAATTTTTTCCTTTTTCAAGTTGCTCTTTGTTTCTGATAATTCGTATGAAATGTCTAGTCAAGAATGAAGAACTTTTTAACAAGGGATCACCCTGCCAGTAATCTTAGATATTTTACACCATCTGGTTTCACAATAACCTTGTAACTTGCGAAGGGCATAAGGAACAACTAGGAACACATGTTAATTATTAGAAATTGTTGATATGTCAGGATTTTTTTAATAAAGTTTTGTTCAGACATAAGATTCTATAAAATTATAAATGGACAGAAGGTCTCTAGAGAAAAGAATGTTTTATCTGCTGAAATGACAATAGGCAATGTAATATTTTGTCATCTATGTTTTGATCACGCAAAGATAAGCATCTCTACAGTTCTCACAGTTATCTACTGTATCTTTCTCAGACATGGGAAAGTAAGTGCTTGAATAGAATTTTCACTTCTGAAAGGGGGCAGAATATGGTGTTTTCCATGAAAGAAATGATGTAACACAATTTTTTATTAAATTGCTTCCACTTTGTTGACCTTACATTTTTTTCTTGTCATACATACACTTTTACTACTGTTTTGTGGAAAATGTATTCTAAAGGTTATTTCCCTAAAATATTACATTTTTACCTAAATGAGTTTTAGATAAATCTATTTACTAGTGTGACAAAATGAAATGTTTGTAATGTGTAAAATACTGAGTTGTCTTAAGCTGTTCATTTCAGCATGTTTCGTGAGATATTAAAACTTAACATTTAGATTCTCCCTCAAATTAATTTAAAAAATTTGAATTTGTTGTACAAGTTACCACTCATAATTAAACAGTCAATCTAGTTCCTGGATTCTTCTGTGGGTCCTAAATTAGTAGTTACTGAAATACATGAATGTTTTAATGAGCCTATGATTTATTTGTGGGTTGATATTTAAATGGCATATTTTGTAACTGGTATATCTAAGGTCTATCAAATTCCTTAACAAATACCATTAAAAATAGGAAAAGCAATCTATGGATATTTCATTCTTTTATGAATTGTTTGAAGGAACACTCTCCCTAGGCTACCTCCCCTAGGTTTTTAAATTTTATTTTTAAAGTCTGCACTTTTCTTGGGAGGCTGAAGCCCGTAATCACACTTGGGTAAGACTAACTTGCCTTTGTTTCATCCAAATCCATTGAATCTTCTTTTCCTCTCCATTACAAGATTTACCCAAGGGATGCAATTTACAAAATACTAGCTATTTCAAATGACACTCTCCCATGCTTTACAGACACCTCCCTTTTATGAGTGTTTAATATTTACACAAGGGAAGAACCAAAACCAGAGAATTAGTGCTACCTGAAGTATCTGAGGAAGATATTTCCACCAAGACCAAATGCTTTGCAATAACTGAATTTTTATCCCAGTCTCAATGGGGCTTCCAGACAACCTCAGAAGTCAACAATATGATTGTCCTATAAGTCACCCCCTGTCACAGCACGGTTAGAACCAAGAGGATCTGGTGACAGATTGAATATGTAGGTTGTATGAGAGAGATGAGTCAAGGATAACAATAATAATAATAATAATAATAATAGTAGTATTTGTCAAATGCTATGTGCCAAGCACTGTTCTAAACACCAGAGTAGATATAAGGTAATCAGCTTGTTCCACGTGGGGCTCAGATTCTTAATCCTCATTTCATAAATGTGGTAACCGAGATAACTTGCCCAAAGTCACACAGCCGATAAGTGGTGGTGTTCGGACAATTTGCCTAGAAACTGCATTTTTATGTGCCTCTAATTTATTCTAAATTAGTCTACTCATAAGCCGATAATTGCAAATATTATTGCTTTGACTGTTGAGATCCCAATCAAAATAACAGTACTTCTACTTCTTTTGTTCAGTATCTAAACAGCAAATATCTTTTAAAATCTAACCACCAGAACAATATGAGGTTCTTAGTAAAGTAGAAATAATGCAAATTTTGGTATCCAATTGAAAAGCTAGTGATATCCAAACTGAATCTTTCTTTGGAGAAATGGAATGCTGATACTTCTCACCCTCAGATACAGGATAATTCTTAGCTCATGTTAATGAATCTTAATCCACACCTTTATATGACGAGGGGGACTAAGTCATGACTGGGTTTTATAATCAGAACGAATTCTGAAGTCCTCCAGATATGCACAAAATGCAGCTGTTGTAATAACCTCCCAGGCAGCTCAAACTCATTTATAGCATTCAAACTTTCTTGGGAATGTTACATCAGTAATAATGAGGCATCCTAAAGCAAATTCAGCAACATATAACCCATAACAAAATCCTTGTATTATCTTGTTTTTCTGACATTCTGCTTAGTGAAAACAAGTGATTTATCTGATTCAGGTTTCCTGAAAGTACAGAATATTATATTGTTCAATATTGTTAGGCAAAGTGCATGACATAGGAACCATATTACATTCCTCTAATTGCACATCAATCAATGAAGGGAAACACAAATTTATATTTTTCAACCCAAAGGACACCCAATTCAGTACTGATAATGGTACCAACAGTGCAAAATGGTATTGTTGGTCAAATTGGAGTTGAAGTTACCTGTCTGACCACTTCCCATAAAGACAAACAATATATTAATATATTTGAGTTATATGTTTAACAATATATTAATACGAGGCCAATATGAAATGCAGGAGGAGTTGCAGAATGTTGAGATTAGTAGAGCCATCTTCGGCCTCCTTTCTGCTAAAGCAGCTTTCCAGAGTCTAATATTTACAACATCCCCAATATCATCCCCACAACATTGGGAACCAGTATTGCTTAGTGGATAAAGCATGGGCTGGCAGTTAGAAGGATCCGGATTCTAATCCCATCTCCACCACTTGTCTTCTTGTGACCTTGGGTAAGTCACTTCTCTTCTCTGGGCCCCAGTTCCCTCATCTGTAAAATGGGGACCAAGAGTGCAAACCCAGGGACAAACCTGATTACCTTGTATCTATCACAGCAGTGCTCGATACATAGTAAGTGCTTAACAAGTACCATAGTCATTATTATTATTATTATTATTATTCTCAATGTTGGGAAGATGCAATACTTCCACTTTCTGTGCTCTAGGAGGCAGATCCTGTCTTCCAAGGTGACTCTGGGGTTGGGTGTGGTGGGAAAGAGTAGCATAAGCCCCAAATATTTGCCCCTCAGGGGAACAGAAAATGCCAGGACCGTGCAATGATGCCACTTCAGTCTCCCCAGCATGGCAGGAGAGGAATTTCAGATGGCATTCATTCATTCATTCAATCATTTATTGAGTGCTTACTGTTTGCAGAGCACTGTACTAAGTGCTTGGAAAGTACAAATGGGGCACCATATAGAGATTGCCCCTACCCAACAACGGGCTCACAGTCTAGAAGGGGAGACAGACAAAAAAACACAAAAATCAAGTAGACAGGTGTCAATACCAACAGAATAAATAGAATTATAGCTATATACACATTAATAAAATAGAGTAATAAATATATACAAATATACACTAGTGCTGTGGTGAGGGGAAAGGGGAAGGGCAGAGGGAGGGAGGTGATGGGGAAGGGAGGAAGAGGAGGAGAGGAAAAAGGGGGTCTCAGTCTGGGAAGGCCTCCTGGAGGAGGTGAGCTCTCAGTAGGGCTTGGAAGAGAGCTAGATTGGTGGATGTGTGGAGGGAGGGCATTCCAGGCCAGAGGTAGGATGTGGGCCAGTGATTGATGGTGGGACAGGCAAGAACGAGGCCCTGTGAGAAGGTTAGCAGCAGCAGAGGAGTGGAGTGTGCGGGCTGGGCTGTAGAAGTTGAGAAGGGAGGTGAGGTAGGAGGAGGCGAGGTGATGGAGAGCCTTGAAGGCAAGAGTGAGGAGTTTTTGCTTGATTTGTAGATTGACAGGCAACTACTGGAGATTTGTGAGGAGGGGAGTGACATGCCCAGATCGTTTCTGTACAAAGATAATCTGGGCAGCAGAGTGAAGTATAGACTGAGGATGGAAGACCAGAAAGGAGGCTGATGGAGTAATCCAGTTGGGATAGGATGAGAGACTGAAGCAGCAAGGCATGCTGTGTGGGTGTCTGTGTGACTTGGTTGGCATGTCTTGAGGGCTCCAGTTTAGAAGTGGCCAAGACCACGCATAGCTGTTGCTTCAGTTTAGTTGCTGTTTACGTCAGATGATTCAACCGGTTTATGGAGGCACAACTATGTTACCACTTATTGATCATTCAATTTGCTCTCCTGATCCTACCTAACCTTGATCCTATCCCCAGTTACAAATCAACTCACAGACTTCATTCCTCTATTACCTCCTACTCACTGTACCTCAATCCCAACTGTCTCACTACTTGCCCCTTGTACATGTCCTTCTTCCAGCCTAGAACTCACTCATTCTTTCTTCATATTTACAGACCACCACTCTCCCCTTCTTCAAAGCCCTATGAAAATCATATCTCCTCCAAGAACCCTTTCCTGAAATAACCCTTCATTTCCCCACCCTCTTTGCCCTCCCTATTCTGTCACCTATGCACTTGGGTCTGTACCTCTTTAGCACTTTGATACTCATCCCACCCCCAATCCCACAGGTTTTTAACATATATACATAATCTGTCATTTCTCCTTTCTGTAGTTTATTTTAGTGGCAGTCTCCTCCACTGGACCGTAAACTCCTTGAGGGGAGGGATCATCTCTATTAAATCTATTTTACCGTACAATCCCAAACAGAACAGTGGTCTGTAGACAGTAAGTATGCAAAAAATACCAATGATTAATAATTACTAATTAAGAGCCCATGGAACTAAATCATTTCACCAGTAGTAAAGCAATTTTTACAACATTTTACAACATTTACATCCAAGCCATCACCAAAACCTGCCGGTCTCAGCTCCGCAACATTGCCAAGATCCGCCCTTTCCTCTCCATCCAAACCGCTACCCTGCTAATTCAAGCTCTCATCCTATCCCGTCTGGACTACTGCACTAGCCTTCTCTCTGATCTCCCATCCTCGTGTCTCTCTCCACTTCAATCCATACTTCATGCTGCTGCCCGGATTATCTTTGTCCAGAAACGCTCTGGACATATTACTCCCCTCCTCAAAAACCTCCAATGGCTACCGATCAATCTGCGCATCAGGCAGAAACACCTCACCCTGGGCTTCAAGGCTCTCCATCACCTCGCCCCCTCCTACCTCACCTCCCTCCTCTCCTTCTACTGCCCAGCCCGCACCCTCCGCTCCTCCACCGCTAATCTCCTCACTGTACCTCGCTCTCGCCTGTCCCGCCATCGACCCCCGGCCCACGTCATCCCCCGGGCCTGGAATGCCCTCCCTCTGCCCATCCGCCAAGCTAGCTCTCTTCCTCCCTTCAAGGCCCTGCTAAGAGCTCACCTCCTCCAGGAGGCCTTCCCAGACTGAGCCCCTTCTTTCCTCTCCCCCTCGTCCCCCTCTCCATCCCCCCGTCTTACCTCCTTCCCTTCCCCACAGCACCTGTATATATGTATATATGGTTGTACATATTTATTACTCTATTTATTTATTTATTTATTTATTTTACTTGTACATTTCTATCCTACTTATTTTATTTTGTTGGTATGTTTGGTTCTGTTCTCTGTCTCCCCCTTTTAGACTGTGAGCCCACTGTTGGGTAGGGACTGTCTCTATGTGATGCCAATTTGTACTTCCCAAGCGCTTAGTACAGTGCTCTGCACATAGTAAGCGCTCAATAAATACGATTGATTGATTGATTGATTGATTTTCACAGCAATATAGCTCCACTGGGCAGCATAAGAGAGTTTTTGCCTGGGAGACAGAGGATTTGGGTTCTAATCCTGGTCCTGCCACTACTCTACTGTGTGATCTTGGGCAAGTCACTTCTCAGTGCCTCAGTTTCCTCATCTGTAAAATGGGGATTAGGACTGTGAGCCCCATGAAGGAGAGGGACTGTGTCCAACACGATTATCTTGTGTTTACCCCAGTGTTTTAGTACAGAGCCTGGTACAAAGTAAGGCACATCTCCTCCAGGATGCCTTCCCTGTCTAAGCCCTCCTTCCCTCTTCTCCCAATCCTTTCTGTGCACCCTGACTTTCTCTCTTTATTAATGCCCCTCCCAGCCACACAGCACTTATGTATATTTTTGTCATTTATATTATTGTTTGTTTTCCCTCTCTAAACTAAGCTCCATGTGGACAGGAAATCTGACTGTTTGTTTTATTGTACTCTCCCAAGTGCTTAGTACAGTGCTCTGTACACAGTAAGCACCCAATAAATATGATTGAATTCAATTGAAGTAAGTGCTTAAGAAGTACCACTACTGTTATTGTTATTATCATTAGTATTAGCATTATGAGTGTGTTACAGGAAGATATTTAAGCAGCTGTTGTAGGCTGAAATAAATGGGGCATATGAAAGTCAGAAGGGCAGATTAAATGCCTTTAAAAACATAGCAAAACATAGTATCAATGTCTGAAATATGCAGATTGACAGGAGATCACTACAGTGGATAAGCCAGCCTGTTTTGCAGCAATGACAAAGGAATTATTCTATTTGAGCAATTACTTTAAAAAAAATGGGGTACCAAGAGGGAGGCTTAAAAATAGAGACAAGCCCAAGGCTGCACTAATAGTAATAATGATAACCAATACAAATGATATTTAGTCTTACTATTTGCCAAACACTGGACTAGGTACAAGATAGGTTGAATATAGTTCTTGCCCCACATGGGGCTCACAGACAAAGGGGAAGATAGAACAGGTATTCAATCCCCAATTTACAAACTGAAGCACCAACGAGTTAAGTAATTTGCCAAGATCACAAAGCAATAGATGTCTGAATCAGAATTATAACTCAGGTTTCCTGGCTCCCAGACCTGTGCTGTTTCCATCAGGCCATGCTTAATTTCAAGAAACATGACAGATTGTGTCTGTCTCATAGTGTTTTCTTTTTCTTCAGTCATACTTTTGTGGATTGGAGCTTACGTTCAATAGCATCTAATCCAAAAACAGATAAAAGCACACGGTCTAAACCAGAGATGGAAGGAAAAGGAGCAAGGAATGGTCAAGGCGTTTTGCTTGCAAAGAGCAAATAACACCAGTTCTTGGGGAAGAGAGCAGATTGGTCAGTGGGAAGCCACAAGTGGAACAGCTTGCAGTTGATGTTCAGGAGTTTTTGTATTTATATGAAAAACAATGGGATGTCTTTGTAGATACTTGACAGGGACAATAATGTACACATTCTTAGTTTATGTGCCATTGTCTTTACTTTGCCAGTCTCCAAGTAGATGTGATGTTCCAGGAGGTCAGAGCACTGATGGTGACCCACTTTAGGATTTCCTAGTGGGATTACACGAAGGATTATTATTATTATTTTGAACTAAAGCCCATTTATGAGGCAGAGTCCTTCAAGATGACCGGATAAATGGTCATGATATTTCACCACCTCATACACTAAGTGGTTAAACTGTATTGTCTACAGCTGAACAACAAGGGGGGAGGGGTAGCTAGAGAGGAGGGAGAGTGGAAACATTTGGTGATTCCCCACTCCCAACCCTCCCACAGCAGCTCAGCATCTCCGCCCCCACTTCCTCTTTATCTTCAAGAGGGGTGGTGACACAACACTCCTGGAGTCTTCTTTGCCTCCTTTCTGTCCTCTGGAAGGGTGGAGGCTGGGGGTTTTGGAGGGGAATGCAAGGGTTGGCAGTGGAAAATGACACCTCCCTCCCATCCCCCTTATCCCTCCACAGGAGCTGGGATGTAGCACTGTGAGGACTGCTCCATGCCCACACGGAGCTTATGCTGTAGTGGGAGAGACCAAAATAAATGTATTTTCAACTTGTCCTATGTTGTCGTGTCACCTCCTACCCATACTGACACCGTGGTCACAGCTCTCCCAGAACGCCCCACCCTCCATCTGCAATTTTTCTGGTAGTGGATCCATACAGTTTTCTTGGTAAAAATATGGAATTAGTGTACCACTGCCTCATTCTATGCAAACTGGTCTCTGCCCTCTACTCTTTCCCATGCTGCTGCTGCCCAGCACAGGTGATTTTGACTTGTACAGATTGCCTTCTACTCTCTAGTCACTGCCCAAGCTAAGAATGGAATGGATATGCCTCTGCTTAACTCTCCCTCCTGTAGTCAAGACTGGTAGGATACTGGAAACTCTCCAGGTGCGACCCTGAGAGGGGATTTTCAACTAAAACAGTCTAAAATAAGTAGATTGGTCAGACTTACATAAATGAATGATAAAGAGTTAGTTGATCCTGACACTTCAAGCCAGTTCAAAGGAATATTACTATTCTTATTTTTGTGTTTCTTTGATGTAAGAAGTCTTTGTGTGCTTACATCTGAAGTGGAACACCTAAATGACTTCATATCTCCAAATACATTTTGTCCTTTGTGGTGTTGGTAGAAAGAAACAACTAATTGTTACTAATTTGATTTTGATGGGTTCTTATCTAATTAGCACTTAAAGAACTTTCACAAACTTAATGAATCTCCATCTTCATCTTAACATATTTTTTTCCATATCAGCACAAAAGATTCTTAGTGATATAAGGATTTGCATTTGCACTGGGCTCTATGACCTGGCAAGAAATGAACATGATTTTAACTTATTTCTCCTTTCAAATGCTTCAGTATTTTGTTTTTGACATTTGTGAGGAGACATGTCTTTATATCTCTATCTACTAATTAATCTTTATAATTATATCTTCCAAATATAATCAAGATCAGATGCAAGAGAAGTGTGGCTAAGAAGAAACAGCTTAATTCCTTACTAGATGGTGAATCTTTATTTTAAATGATTTCAACAGCAATGAAAAATTGCTTTGAGGTTGCCTTCTCAATGTCATAACCATTTTTCATGATCACAGATAACAGTTTTGAGCTCAGTAACCATTAAAAAGGAATATATTCATTATTTAACTTCATATATGTTTCTTATTGATCCTACAATTTTAAAAAGCATCAGACTATACCTAGCTCTAGGAAATATCATTTAGAAAACTCAGTGAAAATGAGATTTGGACTTTTTTATTAGTAAAGAATCCAAGACCTTAACTACATGAGTGATGACTGTGAAGACCTTTTAAATCTCAAACCTTCTAAATCCTAAATATTATAATTTCAGCTAACAGCATGCTTCTCTCATAAGTATGTTTTAAGAACAACCAGCCTAACTAAATAATTTGAAGTTCTTCATTAAAGCTAGTAACTATAAGAGAAATATAGTTGGTTTAAGTTCTGTATGTTTTTGGCTTTCCTGATCAGTCACCAGAAAGGTTATCACTGTTAAATGTCAGGAATCAGACTGCAATAAATAATATTATATGCTTAGAAGATGACTTAAAATGTCCATCTTATTTTCAATTCCTTCTGACATTACCCACAAAATGTGAGAGGTCTAAACAGGGCAGCAACACCTACAACTATTAAATGGAAGGGACAAAATATACAGGATGGAAAAAAGTTTTCAAGTAAGTTTCCCATCTATGGAGGAGGAACTGATACCCTTTCAGATGTTTTTCTCATATTGTCATGCCCTATCTTTCCCTTCACTTCTGGTATTCAAGTCATACTGAATGGTCAAGGGTGGAACGGGACATTAGCTTCAGGCAAAGGTGTAACTAGTTGACCTAAAATTTGGAAGGAATGGAAGGAAATAGAAATATTTTGGTGATCAGAAAATTCTTCAAAATATTTTGAGCCGGGTCTCCTGCAAGGTGATAGGTTGCTAATAGTTACTACTATTACTACTATGAATGCATTGCAACAGGACCAATAATACTCTAAGTGCATACATTGTGTCAAGCACTGTTGTAGATGCAAAATAATCCCTTAGACTATAGATTCCTTGTGGGAAGGGAACATATCTACCAACTCTGTTATATTGTACTCTCCCAAGTACAACAGAGAAGCAGTGTGGCTTTGTGGAAAGAGCACAGACTTGGGAGTCAGAGGTCATGTGTTCTAATCCCCCCTCTGCCAAGCTATGTTACCTTGGGCAAGTCACTTCACTTCTGTGTGCCTGTTAGCTCATCTGTAAAATGGGGATTAAGACTATAAGATTTATGTGGGACAACCTGATGACCCAGCACTTAGAACACTGCTTGGCACATAGTAAGCACTTAAAAAATATCATCGTCCCAAGTGCTTAGTCCAGTGCTCTCCACACAGTAAGCTTTCAATAAATGATGGGTTATCAGGTGGGACAGAATCCCTGTCTCATAAGGCTCAAATTCTCAGGGAGGAGCAACAGACATTGAATACCCATTTCACAGGGGATGAAACTCAAGCATGAGGAAGGTATGACTTTCCCAAGGACACATAGCAGGCAAGCAGAGGAGCCAGAATTAGAGCCCAAGTCTTCTGATTCCCAGTTCTATGTTCTTTCCACTAGATCTTGCTCCTTAATAAATCAGGTATTTCCAAGTTGCGTAGTTATCAGAACTTAGTATGGTCCAAGTTGCTTTCTAAAGCAGGCTTTGCAATTTTCAGGTCAATGGTTCATCGAAGAGATGAGAGTCACAAAGGTACCAATGTTGAATTTAAATGTAATTTAAAAGCAAACTGCTCATCTGCAGCCCAGGATGCCTGATATTGGATCAATATGAATCACTCTTTTTCTTCCCATGCTGCATCATCAACATCACCATCACTGTCTGTTGTATATTTAACTTCCACTTTATATAGGTCCCTGCTGCCTACCTTAAGGCCTAAGGGAGAAGCAGACAGGTGAAATAGAAATATTTAAAAATTACAAGGATAAATAAATAGTGGTTGCTAGTGCCATTCAGAACTAGTGTTGAGTCCTGCTTTGTCAAGCCCCCACCTTTTTTTTTTGCTCACTCTTATATTTCCTCTCAGAATGTTATCCTGCTACTTCTCTCTTTACAACTTTTGTCTTCAAACTCTTCACAAGTACATTTGCTTTACATGTTGGTTAACTCCCATTATATGGGAAATGGAAACCATTGCTAATAATATAGTAAGCATAATCAGTAAGTCTAAACATTGCAAACTCTCTTCCTCTCCAGTCCCAAATTAATGCCTTTTCAGATAATTAATAATAATAATGATGGCATTTATTAAGCACTTACTATGTGCAAAGCACTGTTCTAAGCACTGGGGAGGTTACAAGGTGATTCCAGTCTACCATAATTTGAGTGGTAAACCGGACCCCAATTCCAAGACTTCTGACAACACATCTGGTCATTTTGATAAATGTTTTCTCCTTGCAGGCTTAAGACAATCATTTTCTCCCTATCTGAAGGCAGAATCAGACTTCACATATTTACCATTAACCTATAAATATATATATTTCCAAGCCTTATAGTTGGTGTAAATATCTACATATGTGAGTGTTGCTTTTGTCAGAATAGAAGAATCTGATACTTATTTCCTGGGGAAGAGTTAAAGAGGTCTCCCTCTCTGGACTATAAGCTTGTTATGGACAGGGAACAAATCTACCAACTCCATTGTATTGTACTGAGTTCTAATCCCAGCTCTTCCACTTGACAGCTATGTGATCTTGGGCATGCTGCTTAGCTTCTCTGTCTCAGTTTCTCCATATGTAAAAATGGGGATTCAATAACCACACTCCACTGCTTCCTCTCTCTGTTTTGATGTCTGTCTGTACCAATAGGTGGTAAACTCTGAAGCAGGAATCATATCTTTATTGTACTCTCCCCCAAGGATGTACTACAGTGTTCTGCTCACAGTAGTAAGAAATAAAATATCATTGCTAGGCTCTTACAGGTACCAGTAGGCAGTAAGAAAGAACTTTTTCTCCATCAGCAAACATCCAGATTTATCTACAGCAAGTTCATTTATTCAGTCATATTTATTGAAGGCTTACTGTGTGCAAAGCACTATGGAAAGTACAGCACAACAATAAGTGGACACATTCCCTGCCCACAGTAAGCTTTCAGACCAGAAGAGTTTACATTTCATTCAATCATATTTATTGAGTCCTTACTGTGTGGTGTGCAGAACACTGTACTATGCACTTGGGAAGTACAAATCAGCAGCAAATGAGACAATCCCTGCCCACAGTGGGCTCACAGTCTAGAAGGGGGGAGATAGACATCAAAACAAGTAAACAGGTATCAGTAGCATCATTATAAGCAGAATTATAGATATATACACAATAAGAATAGAATTATAATTATGAAAATGTACATATATACAAAAGTACTGTGGGGAGGTGGATAGAGCAAAGGGAGCAAGTCGGGGCAATGGGGAAGTGAAGGGGAGCAAAGGAAAAGGGGGGCTTACTCTAGGAAGGCCTCCTGGAGGAGGTGAGCTTTCAATAGGGCTTTGACGCGGGAAAGTGTGCTAGTTTGGCAGAGGTGAAGAGAAAGGGCATACCAGGCCAGAGGTAGGACATGGGCCAGAGGTCGATGGCAGGACAGGTAAGAACGAGGCACAGTGAGAAGGTTAGTACCAGAGGAGTGGAGTGTGTGGGCTAGGATGTAGGAAAAAAGGGAGGTAAGGTAAGAGGTGGCAAGGTGACAGGGAGCCATGAAGCCAATAGTGAGGAGTTTTTGCTTGATATGGAGGTTGATAGGCAACCACTAGAGATTTCTGATGGCGGCGGGCGGGGGGGCGGGGGGGAGGTGACATGCCCAGACGTTTCAGTAGAAAGATAATCCAGGCAGCAGAGTGAAGTATAGGCTGAAGCAGGGAGAGACAGGAGGTTGGGAGATCAGAAAGGATGTTGATGCAGTAATCTAGTTAGGATATGATGAGTGATTGTACTACCGTGGTAGCGGTTTGGATGGGGAGGAAAGGGTTGATGTTGTGAAGGTGAAATCTGCAGGTTTTGGTGACGGATTGGATATGTGGGGTGAATAAGAAGCAGCGTGGCTAAGTGGAAAGAGCTCGGGCTTTGGAGTCAGAGGTCATGGGTCTGAATCCCAGCTCCTCCACATGTCTGCCATTTGACCTTGGGCAAGTCGTTTAACTTCTCAGCCTCAGTTACCTCATCTGTAAAATGGGGATGAAGACTGTGAGCCCCCTGTGGGACAACCTGATCACCTTGTAATCTTCCCCAGCGCTTAGAACAGTGCTTTGCACATAGTAAGTGCTTAATAAAAGCCATTATATTATTATTATTATTATTAATGAGAGATCGGAGTCAAGGATAACACCAAGGTTATGGGCTTGTGAGATGGGAAGGATGGTAGTGCCATCCACAGTGACGGGAAATCAGAGAGAGGACAGGGTTTGGGAGGGAAGATAAGGAGTTCAGTCTTGGACATGTTGAGTTTTAGATGGCAGGCACACATCCAGATGGAGATGTACTGAAAGCAGGAGGAGATAAGAGCCTGGAGGGAGGGAGAGAGAACGGGGGCAGAGATGTAGATTTGGGTGTCATCAGTGTAGAGATGAAAGTTGAAGCCTTGGGAGTGAATGAGTTCACCAAGAGAGTGAGTGTAGATAGAGAACAGAAGGGGACCAAGAACTGAACCTTGAGGAACCCCTACAGTAAGGGCATGGGAGGGGGAGGAAGAGCCCGCAAAGGAGACTGAGAATGAATGGCCAGAGAGATAAGAGGAGAACCAGGAGAGGACAGAATCAGTTACACCAAGGTTGGATGACGTTTTGAGGAGAAGGGGATGGTCAACATTTACAAAGGCAGCTGGGAGGTCGAGGAGGATTAGGATAGAGTAGAAGCCGTTGGATTTGGAAAGAATGAAGTCACTGGTGACCTTTGAGAGGACGGTTTCAGTGAAGTGGAGGGGACGGAAGTCAGATTGGAGGGGAGTCAGGAGAGAGTTGGAGGAGAAAGATTCGAGGCAGCATTTACAGCCTAAAGTAGATCACCAATACTGATTCAATGGCAGTGACTCTTTAAACTTCTCTTTATATATACACAGTACTTGTTACTCTATACATGTGTAAATACTAACTTTATGACTGGCATGAAAATAATATACTGATGACGATAATAATACTAATGGTGCTTATTATGTGCCATGTATTCTACTAAGCCCTAGGATAGACACAAGATAATCGGCTGGATACAGTCCCTCTCCCACATGGGGCTCACTGTTTATGTAGGGGGGATTCAAAGCTGGGAGTTCATAATATTTAATAAATATGGAGATCAGTGACTAAAAACAGCCGGTGAATTCTATTTTTTTAAATATAGAAGCAACTAAGGTACTTGACTTTAATGTAAAATCTCAACTTTCTATACTTGGAATAACCTTATTAGTTTTTTACTTTGATCAGAGTGACTTTGAAACAAACCTAAAATGCTCACTACAATTAGCTGGGCTTTAATCAATGTTCTAAACCTCCTGAGAGCAGTTACTGTAATAAAAATGGCATATTAAGGATATGAAAAAAAATAATTGCAGGTGCAACTAAACATGATTAATGATGAAACACCAGTTCCAACGTGAAAAGAATAATAAATGAGTTGGGACTTCGGCTAGGACAAAGTTTAGTAATGTGTTTGGTGGTGTATTTGTAGAAAGCCAGGTTGACCAGCATTCAGGGAAAAACTATCTCCTGGAGTCAGTGTCGATATGTTGATACATATTTCATATATATATCTAATGTTTAAAACACATGGTCATTGTAAACATAGATGGAGAGGGAGAGGGGGAGAGAGGGAGGGAAGGACAGAGGGAGGGAGAGAGAGAGCGCACAAGCTTTGTGAGCTTTTGATTATGGGAGGCAGCTTTCAACAGGAAATATATGTTTGGGACTTTAATTTCCTAAACTGAAAAAGACTGATAGACTTCTAACAGAAATTACTTTGCAGATAACCTCATCTAGTAACTAACATTCTGGTTGGTGCTTTTGCAACCTTTCAACTTTGAAATGAGTTCTGTGGCTGCTGATTATCTTGATTCTTTCAAACACGTTCCTCTCTTCAGAAAACTCTCTGGCTTAGGTAAGGTAATTGCATTAAGTTGTAATTTGATTTCCCTCAAAGACCTGGTATCTTTTAAGTGAAATATTGTAAATAGAGACATAGAAAGAAATTGAAAGTTATTGTGTCTAAATAACTGTGTCTATTAGATACTTGTCCTGTCTGTTCAGACTTTTGACACTTGGCAACTGAATACACAAAACCAAGGGCTAATGCTAACCTTTTCTCATCACTGATGCCTTGCCCAAATCCTGCCTCTGGCCTGGAAAGCCCTCTTTCCTCAAATTCAAACAAACAATTACTCTCCCCACATTCAAGCCTTATTGAAGGCACATCTCTTCCAACAGGCTTTCCCTAAGCCCCCATTTCCTCTTCTCCCATTCCCTCCTGTATCACCCTGCATGCTCCCTTTGTTCATCCCCCCTCCCAGCCCCATAGCACTTTTGTACATATCCGTACTTTCATTTTTATATTAACGTCTGTCTCTCGCCCACCCCCCGTCAGACTGTAAGCTTGCTGTGGACAGGGAATGTGTCTACTGCTGTATTGGACTATTCCAAGGATTTAGTACAGTGCTCTGCATAAAGTAAGTGCTCAGTAAACGTGATTGAATGAAAGAGCTTAGAATAGTGCTCTGCACACAGTAAGTGCTCAATCTGATTGATAATAATAATAATAATAATAATAATAATGTTGGTATTTGTTAAGCACTTACTATGCGCCAAGCATGTTCTAAGCTCTGGGGTAGATAAAAGGTAATCAGATTGTCCCATCTAGGGCTCACAGTCTTCATCCCCATTTTACAGATGAGGTAACAGAGGCACAGAGAAGTTGAGTCACTTGCCCAAGGTCACACAGCTGACAAGAGGCAGAGCTGGGATTGGAACTCACTACCTCTGACTACCAAGCCTGTGCTCTTTCCACTAAGCCACGTTGCTTCCCAGAATTGGAAGAATTCCCAGATAACAGAATGGGTAGACCTAATCATGCCCACTAAGGACTTGTAGTCCAAAGATCTGTGTCCTTATCCAGTGATAAGAGAATTTTAGATGTTTTTGTATAAGCATACATCATTTCTATCTTTGAGTTGCGATTCAGACATTTTTAATCTTGGTGTTGCAGTTCAGTCCCTCCCTCACATAACTGGGAAACAACCCTAGTCCCCATCCTCTCTCTTCCCAGAAAATTTCTGATTTGATGCTCTTGTATATAGCCTAGGCCAAACTAACTGTAAACTCCATGCAGATCCACATTGTCTCTCAATTCTTCAACTTTCTGGACTTAATTCCAGACAAGAAACCCCGTGGTCCTTAACTGAGAGTAAATTAATGAATTGAATCAAACACAGATCTAGACTGCACCTATGGTCAGAGCAACCAGGAGCCAGGGACAAAGAGCACATGCATTCAAATTATGAAATTGCACATTGGTCTTTCCAGCTGCAATTGTTCACATAGGAAGCAACAACATCAGAAGTGACATCAATAAATAAGAAATAAAATGGTATCTAGTTGCGGGCCTTTAATGCTAGATAAAAGATGCTGCCTGGTGGGAGGCAAAATTACATACCCTCAGCATTTTTCCCTTGACGAAGATGGGATTCTGGCATCCTGTAAGATCTTACTCAATGTAAAGATGCCATTTGTATTTATAATATAAAGTGTAACAAAGTACATTATTCTGTCAGTCATTTTTGCTTCCATTAGAGGTCATTTCAAAATGCACCTTCATTTACACACTCCTATTTTAATGTGTTTTATTTTCAATACAAGAAAAGCAAAAGGGGCTTTTGAATACAGTGAAGCATAATCTCTAACAACATGACATAACTGAAGATTTCAGGGACTCAGCAGCCACAGAAAGGCTGGCCTTGCACGCCAATCAACAATGGGAGGCTCTTTACAGCCAAGGTTTGAGAAAAATCTTGATAGTAGGAGGCAGAACTGAAAACAGTGCCAGGTCTGTCAAATAGCAAATTCTGAGGCAAAACAAAAGTCTACCTTGATGTGGGTAATGTACAAGGAACTGTCAGTCTTGAATAGTTTTCTCAGCCTCACACACAAATGGATGTGAATTTCACGATCCATAATGTCATCTTCAAACATGACAAATGGTTTTTCTGTCTGTACTCTTATTATTAGTGCGTATGTATATATTCTCACACACACACACACACACACTTGGTTTCAATCCATGGCTAAGGAAATAATACTCCAAGAAACATAGTTATAGAATGGTAACCGTATGCAGATTTTGGGCAACTAAAAACTTGCTTTCCTTGAAAAACAACCGCTTTGTTTTTTAAGTAGATTCTTTAGATTATTCCAAGAATCAGAAAAGCTTATGATACTTTCTTGTGATCACTTAACCTCCCCCATTCAGTTTCCCATTTTTTGTTCTTTAAATCCTTGCCTTAAAATAATTCTCAGAAATCTAGAGATGGCACGTATAAGAAGTTTAAGCCAGGAGTGTATATTCTTTCCAGTGCTTAAGGTACATTAAGCTGCCTATTCATGTATTTAATAAACACTCTGATTAAGTCGAACCATTTCTTTTTCTTTGTAGTAGACCAGACTAAAAACAAACAACCTTTCTAGGTTAACATTTTCCTAAATATAATTTGCTTCTGGATATTTTCATTTTAGACGTGAGTATTTTCATTTTAAGTATCTCCTGGGTTGGGGCTGGGGGGGAGCTATTGTTTCTTATTTAGAAAGTGTTAATAAGAAATGTTGGTACACCAGCACTATTACATAGGTAAGCATGGAGTAACTTTTTTATTTAATGATATTTGTTAAGTGCTTATGTGTCCAGTACTGTTCTAAGAACTGGGGAAGATAGAAGTTAATGAGGACGGACACAGTTCTTGTCCTACAAAGGGCTTGCAGTAAGAGTGGGAGGAAGAATAGGTTTTGAATGCATTTTACAGTTGAAGTTAATTTTCCCAGGGTCACACAGCAATCAAGTGGCAGTACTGGGATAAGAACCCAGGTCCTCTGACTCCCAGACAGATGTTTTTTCTACTGGGCCACACACCTTCCCAAAGTGCTAAACAACTAACACAATTTTTTGTTATTAATACCAGAAAAATATGTTTCTTGAATGTGTTTTTATACAAAACGTTATTTATGTGGAGAATGAGTCACTAAGAAATGTTACCAGTTAACCTATTATACAATTCAAGGACCAGAAGAGACAGTCTTTTTTTCCATTTTACTTCTCTGATGTTATTCATTCATTTATTCAGTTCAATCATATTTATTGAGCACTTACTGTGTGCAAAGCATTGTACTAAGCACTTGAGAGAGCACAATATAACAACACATTCCCTGCCCACAATGACCTTGAGTCTAGAGGGGGAGACAGAAATTAAAATATATAAACAAAATAAATTACAGGTATATACATATGTGTTGTGGGGATGGGAAGGAGGATGAATGAAGGGAGCAAGTCAGGGTGACACAGAAGGAAGTGGGAGAAGAGGAGGGCTTAGTTAGGGGAAGGCTTCTTGGAGGTGATGTGCCTTCAATAAGGCTTTGAACTGGGGAAGAGCAATTATCTGTCAAGGGGGCTTAGGATGGAGTAGAGGCCTTTGAATTTGGAAAGAAGAAGATCACTGTTGACCTTTGAGGGGGCAGTTTCTGTGGAGTGAAGGGGACAGAAGCCAGATTATAGGGGGTCAAGGAGAGAATTGGAGTAGAGGAACTGGAGGCAGTGGGTGTAGACAGCTTGCTCAAGGATTTTGGAAAGGAATGGTAAGAAGGAAATGGGGCAATGAATGGAGGGAGCCAAAGGGTCAAGGGAGGGGTTTTTTTTAGGATAGAGGAGATATGGGCATGTTTAAAAGTAGTGGGGCAGAAGCTATTGGAAAGTGAACAGTTGAAGATGGAAGAAGAGAAAGGACAAGTGTTTTGACGAGGTGTGAAGGAATGGGGTCAGATGCACAGGTGAAAGTGGTGGATTTTGAGAGAAGGCTGGATATTTAATCTAGAGGGAATGATGGGAGAATTAAAGTGCTGGGAATGATGGGAGAATTAAAGAAGGGGTAGGGGAGATTAAGGTTCCAGTTTCCAGCCTTCTTTCTGCTTCACCTGTGTTCCCTCCCTTTAGTGTTACAGAAGTAGTGGGTGATTTTCCTATTGAGTTTTGCTGCTCTTTTTGCCAATATAAGTCTTGTTTTCTTGCCTCTGTATTACCAAATCACTACCCGTCACTGCATATCACTGTAAAAATAGCTCCTCTTCTTTCTGAAGCTTAGATTAGCTCTATCTTAAATGACCTTTGCCTCATAGAACAATTCATCCAGAGTTATAGAGGAAAAACAATTGGCATCTAATAAATGCTGGAGACATATAACAATGAATTGATTGGACCAAGGATAAAAATGAAGTGTTTGAATGGAAGATTAGAATCAGGAATCAATAAGAAACTGGAGAGTAAGCCAAGAGGAGGTTTTAAAATAATTTATGATACTGCCTATCACAATTAGTGAGGGATGAAATGGAAAATATGCACTAAACCTACTAGTTTTTTTGACACGCAACCCATAAAAATACTGACAAGCCTTAAAACAAACTATTGAATATAAGTGAGGACTCATTATCAATACTTTCTCAGGCTATTCCCAAAGTTATTTTACTGATGAACAGATGTATGACAAAGCATAAACCAGAACAGTTTGGGAAGTTAATTATCTTTATTATGTTCTGTATACATGCCATTAAAATTTTAAAATCAATAAGGTCAAGAAAACCTTTAAAAATATTCTGAGGATCTGAAAAGCCTTCTATTTTTTTTATAGGATTTATTAAGCGCTTACTATGTGCAAAGCACTGTTCTAAGTGCTGGGGAGGTTACAAGGTGATCAGGTTGTCCCACGGGAGGCTCACAGTCTTAATCCCCATTTTACAGTTGAGGGAACTGAGGCCCAGAGAAGTTAAGTGACTTGCCCAAAGTCACACAGCTGACAAGTGGCCGAGCCGGGATTTGAACCCATGACCTCTGATTCCAAAGCCTGTGCTCTTTCCACTGAGCCAAGCTGCTTCTCCTTTTCTTCTATTTTCTAAATCTGGCTTCAAAAAGCCACTCCAAATTTAACAAGTATGGTTACAAAAGATTAAAGAAATTCAAGAGCATAGGAAATTAAATTTCAGGCAAGATCAGCTTACCCAAGATGGCTTTATCAATAGATGGTTTCTCATTTTATCTTTCTTTTTTTAAAGCCTAAGATTGAATAGTTCAAAGGTAAGGAGGTTGGTCTTTTGGGAATCCAGAGTGTGCCTATAGCACAAATTTACCTTCCATGAACAGATATCTGGTATCTTGTAATCAAATGTTTATACAATTCTGATTTGATTGCAAGGTACCAGATATAAGGTAATTGATGCTGTATTAGCTTAGTTTAAACTTTTGTGTTAACCAAGGAATAAGGTAAGAATGATGCTCTCTGGAGACTTCACCTGTAGGCTTGAAAGACTTTCCATTTCAGTGGTCAATTCAGTCATGAGTGTTTCCATCTATTAGCTAACTTGCCAGTGATTATCAAGAAACAAGGCTGGGATCCCCAACCTACTTCAATTTCCTTTAATGTGGTAACAACTTCAGAAAATTAATGTGGCCAGAATTAGCATCAGTGACTTGCAGATAAGCAAAAGAATCCAAGGAATACATAAATGCACTGACAACAACAATCTGCTAAGCATTCCAATCCTTCAAGATTGATAGGTTTAAGGAAAATAAATGACTTGTGATGAATCACTAATGATGTTGAAAAGTGAGAGTATTTAAATCATTTATCTTACAATGTTCGTGTACTAATAATGTAGTAGGAAATTTGGTTGGAACCAAAAAGATGGGGGAAATGTGTCAGAATTAACCCATATTGTCACTATCTTTATAATATTTTTATTTGCAATTAATTTAATTGAATAATTAATTACTCTAATAGACCGAAGTTACAAGAGCCTTCAAAGAATACACCTCCTAGAAGAGTGGCCAGGAAACAAATTATGTCAGCATTCACATTTTAGAAAATACTGCTGAAGGAACAACAGAATATCAAACCCTGCTCCTGCTTTCAATTCTGAGCAAGAAGCACATATCACCTTATGCTGAATGCAAAACAGATGTGTTTTTTTTTGTTTTTGACCCAGGACCGTTTCCATTTTTTAGTTTTAAGATGTCATTTAAAGGAGCCAGATTGTTCTAATCACAAGTGTCATCCATTCATTAGTATAATGGAAAAAGGTAACAGATTATGTATATAATAGCCACCCGGGGAAAAGCTATGCATTTACAACCCATAACACTTATGTAGATAGATTGTGGACATAATAATCAGCCACAGGAGGGAGAAGGAGAGAGAGAGAGAAACAATTACTCTAATAGAAAGAGAGGGACTGTGATTAATATTATATGTCTCCCAAAGATATTTGCGGCAAGAATGACTTACAGGACAGCTCTACATTTTAGCATTGCCTCTTGGACAAGAGAGATAGTAGAATAACAAATGGGATGCGCCACATCAGAAGAAACTCATGGATTTATGAAGTTATAAAAATATTTGCTTTCATTATACTCAGGAGTCTTTTCTTCTCTTTAACTTTGTGTGCGTGCCACTGTGAAGGGAGGAGGTAAGAAACAACACAATTGTTTCAAGAACTGAAGAAATAAAACTAAAGTGGAAAATATGTTTGTGAAGGAAGTTAGGGTGATTTTTTTCCCCTTCAATAATGAAAATACAGCAAGCTCAGATTCATCATGGGAGTGGTTATTTTTCCATCTGCCAATCGTGCACTTCATGGACTAGGTTAGTTATGTTTTCCTCTACACAGCTATCAAAAATGTGCATTGCAAATGAATATAAATAGCCCTCTCTAAGTGAAGAAGCCATTTTTCTAAAATGAATCTCCATTCAGGAAGAAAGAGCATATGCAAAGCTTGCCTAGCTGTACATTTATACTATTGAGTATTACATAAAATATTTCACAAAGGGAGAATAAATCTATCCCATAGGTGTTTGAGTTGTCCTTTGGTTGAAAGCTCTCAAAAACAAATAAGGGTCTATTACCAGGTTAAATATGAATTAGGTACTTTTCCCATTTCACTGTATTACATCTTATCAATATTCATGTCATTTGCATGTGGATTTGTGAGATGCCCTAAATGCAATATTAATATATAGTTGTTTCATAAAAAATTTCAATGAAATAATGTTCATGGCAAATTGCCCCTATGGACTTTGATTTTTAAATGGTGTAACCTGCAAGTACTTTTTGGCAGGCAGAAATACATAGCCTTGATATGTAGAATTGAATCTTAATTAAAATAGGTGGACATGCTTACTTTTGGGCGGGGGAGTTTTTGATGTCATATTTAAACTAAAAATTCAGTAATAAAAACATTTCTATTCCTTGAAAATTACAAATTCATGAGGTAGGTTGCCAGTGCTACTCAATGCACATTTTCCTTTGATTTATAATTCAACTTGTTTTTAACATTTTAACATTTCAGAATTTGTTTTAATCCAAATTATTGACTATGAAACACTAAATGAAGATACAGCTCTTTAAAATGGAAATGGAAATGTTTGGGGGAATATGTGGGTAGGAAATCTCGAGAAAACCTGAGAAGAGGATATTCAGTGTTTATAAATGTCACAATTATTAAATTTAGTCATGGTGAGATCTTTTTTGTCTGTGCTTTGAATAAATGGAGACAGTATGGTCACCAGTAAATGCATATTTTCAAATATAAGGAAAAGATGTAATTATTGGAGCCTGCAGCACCATTGCTACTACCTATCAAGTACTATAATTATTAGAAATTTGAAATATATGATCTTTCTTTTTTAAAATGTAGTATCCCAGGACACTATTCCACCTACCATGCACCTTCCTATCAGATAAAAATGCTCCAATTCAAGGTAACCTAAAATTAATCTCTAGAATCCTAATGTTGTAATCCACAGAAAAAACAAAACTTGTTTCATCTCTGCTCAAACACAGATGCCCACATTTATGCAGAATGCTAAGAAAAGGTTAATGGTATCCCATATTGACAATTCATTGAAGACCGCAAATGCCATTCTGGAAATTTGAAAACATGTATTATAATTTGCTCTTTATTTTCATCTTCAAACATTCTCATGCTAGTTGCTTTCTGCTTCTCTGAAATGTTTTGCCAGTCTAAGGTAATTAGAAACTTATTAATCAAATTTTCAGCATCTCATTCTGCTGATTTTTTTCTGTTGAAATAGATGCTGTCTTTTACTAATGGATGATGGTGTTGATAGTGGTGGACATTTTAATCACTGTGTTCTGTTGATAGATAGCTAGTCCACTGAATTGAATTGTTATTTGATAGTGTAGTCTTTAAGACTTGCAGGCTTTGGGATTCAAAAGTGGGAGGTATGTTCTTGGGCAATCTAACCATCACCTGTTTGATAACAATTATCACTGGATCACAATATGAAAACTGTGGCCTAAACTCAAATACATTTGAACTGCGCTTACACAAATCATGATATATATATATATATATATATATATATATATATATATATAATTTTAAAAAATAAATATGAAACATTAAGAGCTACAAATTTGCTGAACAGGTTGTCAAATATGTTGTGGCTGGCCAAATTCATTTTTGCAAAATTAAGTTCCCTCAAAATGGGAAGTAGCATAGCCTAGTGGAAAAAGCACAAGTCTGAGAGGCAGAGGAGTGGGTTCTAATCCTAACTCTGCTACCAAGCAAGAAAGTGACCCTGCTACAAGACCTTGAACAAGTTGGTTAACTTCTCTGTGCTTCAGTTTCTCTACCTGTAAGACGGAGGAGTCAATACCTTGGCATTATCCTGACGATTCTACCTTCATAGCATACCTAGAATCTACCCTTTCCTCTCCATACAAACTTCTGCTACACTGATCAAAGCACTTATTTCTCACCTTGACTACTGCACCAGCCTCCTCGCTGACCTCCCTGCCTCCTGTCTCTCCCCTCTCCAGTCATTTATTCAATCATATTTATTGAGCACTTACTGTGTGCAGAGCACGGTACTAAGTGCTTGGAAATTACAATTCGGCAACAGATAGAGACAATCCCTACCCAATAATGGGCTCACAGTCTAGAAGGGCGTAGGGGAGACAAACAAGAAAACAAGTAGACAGGCAATACTTCATTTTTCTTCTGGAATATTTTTTTTCTGGAAACAAAAAAAACCTTTTAGTACCTATATCACCACACCTCAGAAACCTCTACTGGTTGCCCTTTCACCTCTGCAAACTCCTTACTAGTGGCTATAAGGCACTCAACTCTCTCCCTCATTTCACTGATATACCATAACCTAATCCACACACTTAATTCCTCTAATGCCAACCTACTCTCATTCATTCATTCAATCGTATTTATTGAGCACTTACTGTGTGCAGAGCACTGTACTAAGCACGTGGGAAGTATAAATTGTCATCATATAGAGACGGTCCCTGCCCAACAACGGACTCACAGTCTTGAAGTCTACTCTGTACTTCTATCTCATCTATCCTATCACCTCAGACCCTTGCCCTCCGTCTCTTCCATCATATCCATCCATTACTCTCTCCATCTAGACACTCCTAAAATTGCATCTCGTCTAAGAGGCCTTCCTGACTAAGCACTCATTTCCCTATCTGCTCTCCCCTCTATTACCTATAATCTTGATTCTGTACCTTATGTTCTAGCACTCAGTGATACTCCATGGCAATTATCTATATATCCTTTTTTCTACTATTTCCCTTATCTGTAATTTATTTCAATTTCTGTCTTCCCTTATTGACTAAGTTCCTTGTGGGAAGAGGTCATGTCCACACATTCTATTGTACATTCCCAAGTGTTTAGCTCAGTACTCCACACATCGTAAATCCTCAACACAACTGTTTAATAATTTAGTGGATTTTTCAATAGTCCTAAAGAAATGGTAAACTGAATTGTTTTGGGGAAATGAATCATCCATTGCATTGATCAAGAGGGAAAAAAAAACATGGTATAACGTTTTTGCAAGTTTTGAAGATAAATGCCTTTAGAGTATATACTTGCAGTACAGAACACTCCCTACCAGAGGAGCCAAAGCAAAATACTTGTTATAATTTATTTTATACCATAAAATTAAGTGAAACATACTTTTCACAAGTTAATTTACTCACTACCAAATTTGATGCCTTTCCTTTTTTTTTTTTAATTTCTTAAGCCCTTACTGTGCGCCAGGCACCATAGTGGTAATCCAGTTGGACGTAGCCTTTTTCCCACATAAGACTTAAAATCTTAATCCCCATTTTACAGATGAGGTAACCTATGCACAGAGAAGTTAAGTGACATACCTAAGGTCACCCAGCAGACACATGGAGAAGTCGGGACTGGAACCCATCTGACTTCCAGACCTATGGTCTCTCCGCTAGGAAACACCACCTAATTATTGGGAGAGTCCTTTTGCATTCCTCAAAATAATAATAATAATAATAATAATGGCATTTATTAAGCGCTTACTATGTGCAAAACACTGTTCTAAGCGCTGGGGAGGTGACAAGATGATCAGGTTGTCCCACGGGGGGCTCACAGTTTTAATCCCCATTTTACAGATGAAGGAACCGAGGCACAGAGAAGTGAAGTGACTTGCCCAAAACCAAATACCTTGGCTCACAACTTTGTTTTTATATACCCTCTGTTATTTCAGTGCCTTTTATTAAATGGAGAAATAGAAAAGGAATGAGCACTTATAAAGATCCAATTCATTGGAAATAGCCAGTCTCCTCTGAGGCAATGAATGTATATATATTTTTAAACTATACTCTAAATAAACTCCCATAAGAATGTTTGTAGCTTTTTAAAATTATTTCTCTTCACAGAATATCACAGTTTTTTTGCCAAAGTTCTTGACCCAAGTTTCATAGTTTAAATTTCACAGACAGTAGATTTTCAAATATAAAATTAACAGGGTAAAATGAAGATTCATTCAATCATTTTTAAGTGCTTACTGGGTGCAGAACACTGTACTAAGCATTTGGGAGAGTACAATATAACAATAAACAGACACAGTTCCTGCCTACAATGATCTTACAGTCTAGAGTGAGCTTACAGTCTACAGTTTCAATCTCTGAAATCCACTACCTGAATTTTTAATAATGAGCTATTTCTTTGTTTCAAAGGTTGATTTAACTTTGAAAAACTACTAGGAAACACACACTCAGTTGATATTTTAAAGAAAACTGGCATGTCTATTGTTATTATGAATGATGAATTTTAATGAGGTTTTTATATATTGGAATAATGTCTCTGATACCATAAAATCTAAAATTGATATCACACATATGGATTTTCCAGTTTGCCTGCTGGTACAACAAAAACAGCAATAACATCAAGACAAACAGCAACAACAAAAAATCCTTCTGAAATGAATCTTTCCAAGGGCATCGATCTGGGTTCAAATCCTAGCTCTGCCGTTATCTATTGTGTGACTTTGAGCAAATCACTTGAATTCTCTGTGTCTCAGTTCCCTCAACTGAAAAATGGGGATTAAGACTGTGAGCCCCATTTGGGACATGGATTGGTGGCAATTTATCTTGTATCTATTCTAGAATGTATCATCAGGCACTGGAAATGCTTAAATTTCATTAAAAAAATGCAAGGGGAAGAATGTCTCCTCCAAAAAAAGCACTAGCCTCTTTTCCTTAATTTGCCTTTTTCCTATGTTGCATGTTTCCAAGTACCTTGTCCAGCACTCTAAACATTGCAATGACTCAGTAGATTATTCTGTCTGTATTCACATTCTTCAGGTGTTGGAAGATGGAGAAAGTTTGCTTTTGGTCCCTCATAATTTAGTACGTTATTTGCCAAATTCTCTTTCCTGGTTCCATTACATTTATTGCTATGCTTTTTTGTCATATTTTCTATTTAGCCTCCCTTAAAATGTCTAATTTTGACTAATGGAGAAAATGGAAGACATGTTTCAAGTATTCTTTTAGATTGTTTGAAGTGATATTTTGGTTTATATTCTCTCCAAACACTTATGTCTATCATTATTACAATTCACATGGACAAATTCAAGTAGTATTTTTCAAAAAAAAAAACAAAAAAACTCCCCAAAAAACCCACAGAATGTTTACATGAACTGAATACAAATATATTGAATTTCACTTTTATAGAATGACAACATGATAATCATAGGGAAAAAAAAGGCATTGAACCATTTTATTCCAGCAGGCAAAACAAGGGGCATTATTAGTATTTCATAATTACTTGAATAAATGTCATTATGATGCTAACTGAAAATTGACCTCACATTGCCTTAATCAATTAACATAATACTATTCAATTTTGTTTCCACAAAATAACCACAAAAATTCTGGTTATTGAGAAAATATGTCTAAATTCATTTAACAATCAAAATTTCTGAATGAAACAAGTCACAGTATTTCTTCAGCTTAGAGACAGAAATCCCTTCAAATGCAGATGTGGGATGAAACTAGGATTATTAACTAGGGTTCTAAAGCTCAATATGGAACTAACCTAATTCTCTTCTTTGCAGGTCGGAGAGGCTCCTATAGTCTGTCCTGGTCTAGACCTAAGGAGAATAAATCAACTATAGTCAGCCGTCCACACGACCATGGGTGACCAAAAATATCATCAGTTCTGGGCAACCCTAAGCCCTGTTGGAGCTTATATAGTAAAAAGCAGACCAACCCAAACTGGCCGGGACTCCTAGTAGGTTGCCAAGTGCAATTAATATTCACGTTTCCATTTGATATTACACAGCTTTTGGCTAACTATTTCTATTATGAATATTTCAGGAACACGGGACTTCTGTTTCTGAATCAGTGTTTCACACACTTGGAATGGAAACCGGTCCAAAAGTATAGGTTTACTTCTACATTAAGAAACATCAAATAAATAGAAATTCTATATTAAAAGCTTGCCAAAAGAGGGATATTCCTTCAGTTTAATGATTTTCCTTATTTCGTTTTGTTCGATGAAGGGGTTACACAGCTTGGCTTTTTCAGGCTAAAATAATGCTTTAGAGCACTACTAGATAAACTGGAAATGTGAGAGGATCTGACAGAAGGGCAATTTTATAAATCTTCGTGCCATCTGTTAAAAAACATTGAAAGTACAAATAATCTAGAATAATTTTGTAAAACTACTTTGTGTCTACAGACAGAAAGTTATACAGCAGATTTCTGGAAAAAAAAGAAAACAGATAAACTGCATATACTACTTGACACAGAGCAGTTTTTTGGGTCCCTGACTCATTTTCTCATCAACAGAAATGAAATTGTTACTTATTTCTTTTTGATTGTAATTAAGCCTGGTAGAACTGTGAGTCCCTCTGATTTACAGCAAAGCAAGCTCAAATCTGCTGGTGTGTGGGGCTCTTTTGATATCTCACAGGCAATGAGGTGGACACCAAGAACATGGAGTGGGGAAGACAATCTTGAAATCCTCTGTCAGTCAAGGCAATGTGTTGCTATGAGTTTGGCACTGAACATTACATGTTCCCTGAATTAAATCACAGACAGAAGAGAAAACTTAAGTTGGAAAAGTGTGAAAACTTCTAGGAAGGACACAAACTTTATAAAAGTATTAAATATACTGTCCATTTCACTCACTTGTGTACTGGGGTCTGTAATCTTTAAGTACTTGGTACTCTCAAGTGGTTAGTACAGTGCTCCGCACACAGTAAGTTTTCAGTAAATACCACTGATTGAAAACAGTGGAAACACTGGAAACAGTGAAGGTAAGAGCCAGAATTGACAGTTATCTAATTAATTTGATCCATGCACATAGCTTAAGAACATATACACATATTAAAATAAATTATAGATAGGGGAAATGGGAGTGTACATATAGATATAGATATATTGATAAGTTAAATGGTTATTAAAACAAGAGGAGATATCATCTGAATTCCCTACCTTAATACGTTAAAAAGTAGTAAAGTCATCTAAAATAGAGTTTAAAGCCAGATAACTTTAATTATATTTTTTCACCCATGTGAACAATAATTTGATTTCTGAATATTGAAGTGCACAAAACAAAAAAAAACTTAGTTGCATAAATATAGCTGGACATAAATTTACCAAACCTGAGATGAAATTAGGCTAAAAAAAGCAATGTGAATTGTGAAGAGTACCAATAATATGAATTGGTCATGAATATATCTTTTCAACTATAAATTATAGCATTGCTAGTTTGATGCTATAATAAATCCTGGCAGAAGTTTTCATTCACCAGCAATAGATTTGTCTTGGATAACTGTCAACTACTTCATTGAAAGAGGTGAGTCAATCATTCAAGGACATACCACTTCCAAAGGACATGTGAATGAATGAAAAGTTCCATGTTCTGAAACTTCTTATATCAGTACAGGATAACTAGCCTCTGCAGAAACTTGAGTAATAAACATTAAAAATTCAGTATAGACCATTTAAGAAAGTTTAGGAGCTATCTTTGGGAAGAAAATATATTTAAAAGTTTTCAATAGCTATGTGATTCAAACTGGCAGCAAAATACAGTCTTGGCTTGGATATGCTTAATCATTCTACCCCTTTGTTAGATATGATTATTCATTTTATATCCATTTCTAAAATTGAAATTCAAATCTTCTATAAGTCAGGGTCAACTCTGCCTTGAAGATAAAGAAAAAACTTTTACTATCACCAATACTGGCCTGCTCTCTCCCCAGGATACTTAATCTGCAACATGGTTAATAAAAAGTATCCTGCTATACCTAATTACTGATTATGGATAAAGCAAGTACATGTCTCACTGTGAAGTTGGGTCAATTTTTTCTTCAAATAAGCAATTGAGTGATTCAAAAATTATCTTTGGTTACATGAATACTTGTTTGTCACTGACAGGGAGACTATAAAGCAGATGGTTTATGACAGAAGAAGGGAATGTTTTCACTGGTCTTTTAATCCAAGCACTATGCTTACTAGAATTTCAGTAAACCATAAAACATGAGAATGCATTTAAAACAAACCACAGTAACTTTTCCAAGATCAAAATGCACCAACAATGACGCATTATCTACTCATGAGTGGTTGAAACTGCAGTTAACGGTTAGCCAGAGTTGCCAACTAAGGCAAATGAGCCCATCAAACCACCTGAGGTTTAGACTTGCAGTGCTCTGTTTTGCAAAGTTACAGCAAAGGACATGTACAAAAAGGCAAAAAGGTGGCTGAGAAATGAACTTCTCAAAGCACTGGAACCAATAGAACTATTCATTATAACTTTTGCCTTGATGTGAATTTATCTTTGGACAAATAGATTCAATACTGAATGATGTTCCTGACCAATAAGTGATAGTAGAAGAGCTAGAGTCCAATACATCTCAAGAGTATACTTCCTAAACACCAAAACTTCCTTAGGTTTACTAGATAAAATGACTCAATTGTGGACTATTTTCCCATTCAAATTACTCCATGAGACTATGAATAAGCATGGTTTTAGGGTAGGAGCAGTTCAGAATAAATTGGTCATGGCCCCATTCTTTATGATTCTTGAGTCTAAGATGAAAAAGTTTTCACACTGACTATTTTAAAAATAAGCTGTTCCCATTGTTTACAACTGCATGTAGTAAAATAGTAATGACAGCAATAATAATAAATTATATTTAGGCAGAATCTTTCTTTGAGTTCAAAGCATCCTTTGCTAAATCTCACACTATATAGAATCTTCTGTGTGATTTCATTTTGACAATTATGATTCTCTGGCTCAATTGGTTGGTCTATACATAATTTTTTTTCATTATTCAAGCTTCCGTATATCTTGTTAATCCTTTATATTAATTTCTACTCATGTATAGGGTACTAATTAAGGTATTTGTTAAGCGCTTACTATGTGCCAAGCCCTGTTCTAAGCGCTGGGGTAGATACAAGGTAATCGGGTTGTCATATGTGGGGCTCACAGTCTCAATCCCCATTTTACAGATGAGGTAACTGAGGCACAGGGAAGTTAAGTGGCTTGCCCAAGATCACACAGCAGAAAAGTGACAGAGCCAGGATTAGAACCCACGATTACTATTCTATTTCTATTAAGATGTTGGGTGCACAGAACAAATTAATTCCTTGTCAGAAGTAGGGAATTTTTCCATTGGAAATTGAATAAATATAGCTCCTTGGCTATCCTTTGTAGTTAATATCATTGTTGACAAACATATTTATAGGCAAGAGGAAATTTTAACCATTTTGATTGACATTTGCTTAGAGTATAAAACAATTAGCCTTCATGTAGGACTTATTTTTCTACCTCTATCACTCAATCACAAATCCAAATTACCCCTTAAATCTCTACAAATATAATGCACTGATCACTAATTTGAAATTCATCAGTTTTTTCTCTACATTCATCCTGTTACCTTCCTCACGGACAAGCTATTCAAAATGCAATGGCTGGCTTTAAGTATTACAATCTTCTCATTCCTTCAATTTCTTGATTGTTTTTTCCTCTACCCATCTGTCAGTCACAATCAAGCTTCTTGTCCTTACAATAACTCTGTGCCACTTTGAAAGTTGGATCTTTCAATTCTCATTTCCTCCAATTTCACATTTCTACACTGGTGCTAAGCCTGTCCTCTCATCTCTGTCTCTTACTCCTTCGTTATTCATCCAGTTAGGCCTGGAATGCTTTTGCCCTTCTCATAGCTGGACCACTATCAAAGTTTTCTAGCAAACCTGAATATTTAGTTATTCTATGAGACCTTTAGGTGAATGTTCCATTAATTCTAGTTTACAAAATAAGTGTCTAGTGATTTGAATTCTCCAAGAGGAAAAAAAATCATAGAGATAAATTAAGCACTCAGTGAAAGTAAATCACTATTTTAGGACCAGAAAATACCAATAAATCAATCAGTGGTACTAGTGGAATGCACTTGGGAGAATACAGTGCAGTTGGTAGACATGATCCCTGCTTTCAAGGAGCTTACAGTCTAACCAGTAATGCTTCCCTTCTACAGAGCAATGATCAGGCCCTCAGAGAATTATATCCAATTGGTCAAAATAAGGAGGTATGAATAATCTCCATCTAGCGATAAAGTGATGAGTTAACCACTCTCTATGGAACTAATAGAGGTTCCTAATCATATGGAACCTCTCCAAATCCACATTTGTCTTATGGACATCCTATTCAAATTGGTAGAGAATGATCCAACTTCCTAGTTACCCTACCACGTACTCCAGAGACTCAACTCCCTCCAAATCACCCTCCATGCCCAACCTATCCCAAGCTTGCCCCAATGACCCTGACAACTATTTTGTTGATAACCTCAAAACTTCTGACAGCTCTTCTAAAAGATTGTCTTCCCCCCATCAACTCTCATCCTTTGTTCATCCTTTCAAGGCAAACTCTTCCTCCACTTCCTTACCACCAAAACACTTATGTATATACCTTATTGTTTAAACATTAACTCATCAATATATAACAGTAGTAACACTGTTTCTGAAGACACTGGGTGCAGAACACTGTATCAAGCACTGGGAAATGATACACAGTTACCAATTAAACTTCACTCCAGGGACTTATGCTCACACAAGTACACAGCAACTCTTCCTACCTGAATCATTTTACCTTCTGTCTTTATCATTCCTGCCATACGCTCCCCAGGGGGGAGGTGACAATTGAAAGTTCAGAAGGTACAATTGAAGGTAATTCTATTTTACCTTCCCTAGCTCCTAGTGTACTGTTGTATAGCACTAGGTGCTCAATAAGTTGTACTCTTTGACTTTGCCTTTTCAATTGTTCTACAGTTTTCATCCAAATGAGGCAAGCTCTAAGTGATCGGTTCTTGCCAGACTATTTCCTCTGTCACTTCTCAGAGCTTCACTGGAATTTGATATGTTTGTCATATTTTCTTGTATAGCATATCAACAATACCTGTAAAAACATACTTCAACTTAACTCATTTGGTAAATGGTACATCCAGGCAAAGGATTTCAAGGACATATTTTAAACAATAAAATCCTTCCAAAGCAAATATGGTTATAATTAATCCCCTACCTGGTCCTTTTAGATTTGTTTGACAAATGTGTCCTGGCATTTGACATAGCTGTGGCACAGGATAGATTTTTTTTCATCTAGAAACTAGTATGTCAATGTGAAATCTAAAACTATAGTCTCCAATTTCTGAAATTAAAGATAGGAATATAACAGCATATCCTGAAACAAACTTCTAACAGAAATAATGTTCTTACCCTTCTGTTGACTGACTCTTTATCTTCTTACCAGATAGATGTAAGAGAAGATGGCTGTTCACTAAAGTATTAGGGACATCGTACATTCTATTTCTGTAGAAAAAAAAAGGCAAAATAAAAGGAAACAGTTCTTCATCCACCAACATCTTTCCTTATATAATTACAGTAGCAACTCTAAGATTTCTCAATAGATAAATGAAAATAAAAACACTCTCTTCCCTGTTATGTCACTCATTTCAGGAGCTACTAGATCTAACTGCTAGGACAGTAGTTACTGCTGTCTTTTCCTACTGCTATCACATGTCAGTATCCTGCCTAAATGGAAAGTAGAGGAAGCTCACTCTAGCACACCTGACAGTTTACTAGTTCTCTGTAGGAACAAACCAAATGTTATGCCTCTGGTCCTTTTAAAGGTATGTGATTGCTTCACACAGGTGAGATGAGAAAAGGATTTGCCACTATAAAATGCTCACAGATGTATAAGTAAATGGTGAGGACAGATAAGAAAAGATAAGATAATATCAATGGCATGACTATTCTGGAGAAGTTCAGTTGAACATTTTACGGAACAATATTCTGGGATCTCCAGTACATGAATTTATTTATTTCTCATTTATTTCTTAGTATAAAAGTAGGGCAAATTGCTTTTATGGCAGGAACTCCCAAGCATTTTGGTTCTGAATTAATTCCCTATTAACAATAATAAGTTATTAAAAACTGTAAGGAAATCTATTACTATACTTATTACTGAAAATTGCCTCAGAATATGAGCTAATTAATGTAATTATTTAATCACAGGTACCTCAGAAATCTCAGTATTAGGCAGTACAAGTTCACATTTTCTTTAAAAATAATCCAGCCTGTCAGACTCTGTTCTATTTTCCATTATTGAAGATAAAGCATCCATTAGTGTGACCAAGGGGAAAAACACATTGTTCTAGGATATGAACCAAAAATAAACCACTTCTTCATAGCTATATTAACTGATAGTCCATTCTGGCTGAAGCCTATCCCTAGATCCAGTCTATTAAATAGTAAATCTCCAAATACTGCTAGTTTTATCTGTCTATCAGAGGATAAGCCTACTTTAATCCCCTCTGTAGAATTGGAAACGGAACTGAAAGGGTGTTCTTGGAGAATCCTACCTGTTGATTTACAAACTGACTCTTACTAAAGTCCTTCTGCAACTAAGTTTCAAACACTTAAGATAGGAAATACATTATCTTTCCTGTTCTTCATTTACAGTGTCTGGAAACAAATATATATATTTGTGTCTCAATAAGTTCTGTATCTTTGAAAATGAAAGTCGATTTCAGTGTAAGTTCTATAACGAACCTTTATAGGAGAGTTGTTAGTATGCTGTCATTTCTCTTTCCTTCGTCTTCTGGAGTTATGAGGAACTATCCAGGGCAACAGTATGACTTCAAAATAAGTGGAATTTTATTTTAACCTTTCAGTGACAAAGCATTACCCTATAATTCCTTTTATCTTTCTTGGAACCATTTAGATATGTATATTTAATTTCCATTTTATATTTATTTAATTTCAATCAGTCAATCAATTGTATTTATTGAGCACTTACTGTGTGCAGAGCAATATAACTAGCTCTTGGAAGAATATAATTTAACAGAGTTGGTAGAAACGTTCCCCGCGCACAACAAGCTTGAAGCCTAGAGGAAGAGAACAAATAGAAACTAATATTTTCATCAATTTTTTGTGGAATATTTATCTGATTTTGATTTTTATTAATTTTTATGAATTTTCCAGAGAAAAAGTGGGTAATTACTGTGAATGAAAACAAAAACTTTGACTTTAAAGCTTTTGTTAGATAGAACCCTGGTTTTCACAACTTTGGGGAAATAATTAAAATAATAGTAATATAAATTATTATTATAATATTTACATTATACATTATTGTACTATTTTATATTGGTTTTTGTCTTGTAATATATCATAATGTTTTAATATTAGAATATTTTGAAGTACTTACTATGTGCCAGGCACTGTAATAAGTACTGAGGTAGTTACAAGATAATCAGTTGGGCACCGTCCCTGTCCCACATGAGGTTCACAATCTAAGTAGAAATGAGAACAGGCATTTAATACCCATTTTACAGATGAGGAAACTGAGGCACAGAGAAGTTGAGTGACTTGCCCAAGACCACACAGCGGGCAAGTGGCAGAGTCACAATTTGAACCCAGGGCCTCCGATCCCCAAGCCCAAGATCTTTTTACTAGGCCACAATCTTTTTACTAAGCCACACTGCTTTTCATCATTTACTTTATCCATTTTTCACTACAATATGCTTAGGAAAAAATATGTTTAGGATTATGGGTATGGAAATTCAGCCCACAGTCAGCAGGTCCCACTCCCTCATACTTGAGCATGCCACTGCCGTTCCAGGAATGGAGGGAGAAAGATGATGCACCGTGACATCACCCCTTCTTGTCCAGACTTTAGGCTCATTTTGGTCAGGGAACTTCTATTTCTGTTATATTGTACTCTCCCAAGGGTTTAGTACAATGCACTAAAGCAGTGCGGCAAGAACACGGGCCTGGGGGTTTCAATCCCGGCTTCCGCACTTGTCTGCTGTGTGACCTTGGGCAAGTCACTTAACGTCTCTGTGCCTCAGTCGCCTCATCTGTAAAATGGGGTTTAGGACTGTAAGCCCCATGTGGGACAACCTGATAACCTTGTATCTACCCCAGCGCTTAGAACAGTGCTTGGCACATAGTAAGCACTTAGTAAATACTATCATTATTATTATTATTAAGTGCTCAGTGCAGACTATTGGTTGATTGATTCCTCTTGCTTCAACAATTAGTATGCTACTGCTCACAAAGGAGCTTTTACGAAGAAGAAAAAAACAAAACAAAAAAACCAAACAACAATTCCTGCGGAGGAAAAGAAATAGTCTAAAACCAAACCTCAGAAGACAGAGGCACAATCCTAATACTTTCATACATGACCCAAAGCGAAAATAAGCTACCACCAGCAAAGAAGGCATTTTCAAGGTTCTTGGGAAATATTAGATGGCTTGAAAGGTAGTTTGCTTTCTACTTAACTCTATGATGGCTTTCAAAATGTTTCAAACTTCTGATTCTGTTCATCTCAAATGTCTGGTGGTGAACTTTTATGAAATGAGGGGTGCACCTGTTAATGACTTCTTGAACATTTTTCTTTTATTTGAATAAGATTCATTTTGGGGAACATTCACAGATAAACACATTTGAAATGGGATTAAACATGATTAAGTTCCAATAAGTGCCAGGTGGCTTGGATCCATTAGAAGCCACTCCCGGCACATTTATGGCAGGGGACATCCTGTTGGGATGGAAATTAGTAAATTGATGTAAAATTATAAGTAATTAGCTCCGGTACTTTCACAGACCCTGTGAAAATTATTAAAAAACAACGAACAGCTGTTGGCTAATCAAGAGAAATAGTCTAGTTGCTCCACAACATTTTAAACACTACTAGTAAAAATGTTGGCATGCCATAAGTGGGGAGGCAGGAGCACGTCTACCGATACGTCGAATCTGAGAATTATGAGGGAAAGAAATTTCATGCTTTTGGTGATGAACTATAGGCCTATTACAAATAATCAAAATTAAAGTCAAGAGGTAACCACCAATACATTCAATATGCTGTCTGAAGAATAGAGGTTGGTGTCTCAGGTTTCACTTTTGCTATTAAGACAGTGACATGAGAGTAGAGTTAGAGGAAATGGGAATGCAAAAACACCCTTCTGGAAACATTATGTAACCTTGGCTTCACTGACATTGTCCTTCCCTGGTTCTCCTTCTATCTCTCTAGCCTCCCCTACTCAGTATCTTTCGCAGGCTCCCTCTGCCCTAACTGTGGGAGTCTTCTCAAGGCTCAGTTCTGGGAACACTCTAATTTTCCATTTATACCTACTCCCTTGGAGAACTTATTCACTCTCATGGCTTTAACTACCATCTGTGCTTTGACAATTCCCAAATTTACCTCTCTCCTTTGCAGTCTTACATTTCTTCCTGTTTCCAGGACATCTCTACTTGGATGTCCTCCGGACACCTCAAAGTTAAGATATCCAAAACAGAGCTCCTCATCTTTCCATTCAAACCCTTTCCTCCCCATGATGTTCCCATCTCTAAACACCACAATCCTCTCTTGTCCCACAAGCCTTGACTATATCTCTCATTCAACCCACGTATTCTGTCACAAAACTCTGTCTTAAAAATATTACTAAAATCTGACCTTTCCTCTCCATCCAAACTGCTACTGTGCTTATCAGTTACCTCATCTGTAAAATGGGGATTAAGATTTTGAGCCCCACATGGGACAACCTGATCACCTTGTATCCCCCAGTGCTTAGAACAGTGCTTTGCACATAGTAAGCACTTAAATACCATTATTATTATTATTATTATTATACAAGCACTTGACTTCGACCTGCCTTGACTACTACATTAATCTTCTTATTGACCTCCCTGCCTCCTATTTCTCCCAAATCCAGTTCTTACATTACTCTGCTGCTCAGAAATGTTTAATTCACATCTCCCCACTTCTCAGAACTATCCAAGAACTATCAAGTGGCTGTCCATCTATCTCCACATCAGATATGCCCTACCATTATCTTTAAAGCACTCAATCATCTTGCCCCCCTCCTATCTTCCCTCACTGATTTCCTACTACAACCCAGCCCAAAGACTTTGCTTGTCCAATGCCAACCTACTCAACACCACAATCTTGTCTCTCTCATCACCAACCCCTTGCCCACATTCTCCCTTTGGCCTGAAATCCCCTCCCTCTTCATATGAACAGACCACCACTTTCCCCAAGTTCAAAGCCTTATTAAAATCACTTCTCCAAGATGCCTTCCCTGATTAAGCCTTCATTTCCCCAATTCCTTCTCCCATCTGAGTCAGCTATGACCTACGATCTGTACTCTTTAAACACTAGGCACCCCATCCATCCTCAGTCCCATGACACATATACATATTTAGAATTTATTTTCATGTCTCCTCTCCTAGACTGTAAACTCCTTGGGGGCAGGGAACTCTATTGTATTGTACCCTTCCAAGCAGTTAGTTCAGTAGTCAGTAAATGCCATTGATTGATTCATGGATTAAAATGAAGGATTCCTGTCTTGTCATGCCATTGAGTCATTTCTGACCCATAGTGATACCACGGGCACATCTCTCCCAGAACATCCTGCTCTCTATCTGCAATCATTCTCGTAAAGTATCCATAGAGTTTTCTTGGTAAAAATATAGAAGTGGTTTACCATTGACTCCTTCCATGAAGTAAACTTTAGTCTCCACTCTCTACACTCTCTCGTGCTGCTGCTGCCCAGCACAGGTTAGTTTTTACTTGTAGCAGATTGCCTTCCACTCACTAGCCACTGCCCAAGCTAGGACTGGAATGAATATGCCTCTTCTTGTCTCTCCCTCCAGTAGTCAAGACTGGAAGGGTACTGTAAACTCTCCAGGTGTAATTCTGAGAGGGGGAAAATGAAGGATTAGGAAGCAACAACTACCAGGTTCTGAAACTTCTGACATTGGCTGTCTCTGTGATTGTCCTTCAAGGAGCATCTCTGATCCTTGGTTTAACCATGCATAAAACTGAGATTTCACTAGTTATTCACCTCATTCTGGAAAGTGCCAACTACCTGCTTTCATTTTTAACATATATATTTTAAACAGAAAATCAAGTTTTATCTTATTAGTTCTCTCAAGCACAGCAAGCCCACCCACAGCAATTCGGATTTTACAAAATGCAATAGGGCAGCCACCAAATAAGGAAAATTCCCTGAATGTGCACATTTCAGTCATGAGCAAAGTCACCTTCTAGTTCCAAATTATTTGTCACTTGGCTCTGAAATGCACTAGGCTATATGCATTAATAGCATCTGTGAAAATCTCAAGGACTTTTAAGCTCTACAGAGGAGTTAACCAAATCATAAATGCAGAAGCTAAATTTACAGGATATTAATGTCTTTAATAGACATCAGTTGGAGAAAGTTTAAGAACTTGTGGAACATGTCTGTTCTCAAGGAAAAATAAAAAATATGTATAGGATAGAAGCGACCTCTTATCCTACATAGTGTGGCTCATTTCCATTAGAGGAAATATTAGCTACATGGGGTCTGAACTGCAAATAGGTACCACATATTTTCTAATGGTAATGGAGAATAAAACCCACCCACACCCATCCAAGAAAGATCCATCCAATCAGTTTAGGAGGTTTGCAAGTTCTCAAACAGGTTGGGTTAATGAATACCTATTCCCTTGAGAAATGTATTCAGACCCCATTATCTACAGGCAACATTTTCCATGAAGGGAAAATATAGCTTATCCATAACTGTGAGATGATTTGGGTTATTTTGTTTTCAGCTGAAGTGACAACAAAATCTCTTGCATTTTCCCTGCAGAACCAAGTCTCTGCTTCACTTGACTTTCCCTTGAACCTGACTGTGACTATGCCCCTGCCTGCTATTAAGGCATGATGAGGGAAGATTTTTCTTTGTTTATTTGTTATGACTTTGAAATAGGACATTTGTTATTAAGACATGCCTTGCCCAGGAGGACTATGTCAAAGTCAAAATGCCCTTTATACAGAGCAAGGAGGATATTCCTTACTTGCCACGAAGGGTAAGTAGTACCTCCACCTCCATAAATGTAACCGTATCAAGCACATCAAGAGGTAGTATTTTAGAGGAGTAATTTATTTAATCTAGTGGCCCAGATAGAAACAGCTTTTTTGTTTTGTCCTTTTTAAAATTTTAAACTCTCTACTGAGTTTCTAGAGACTCAATGCAGTAACTTCATATCTCTGGGTAACCAGTGGAACACCAACAGTGCATAATAATGGCACAGGGTGATGATTGTTAAGATCTCAAAGATTTTAAATCACTTCAGATTTGTAGCTAAAGGACCCTCTACATAGTATTTTTTATTGTATTAGTACACGCTGTTACAAACCTTGGGGCTTTAATTTCTAATTTGTCTTTCCTTATTTCCCGTATGTGCCAGCAGCATACAAAGAATACAAGTGTAAAAGTTTGAAGACAAATAATTAATTGGAGAAAACCTAATATTGCTTCAAGCCTTTCAAATTAAGCTATTCTTTTTTTCCCCCTTCGGGGGTATGCATTTAGCTTCCTATTTATTTATGGCAAAATTCTACATTTCTAGATGAAAAATAAGCTGCTACTTTTTTATGGATTTCAAATGAACAGGTTTTAGAATACTTTTTGATTGTTTCATTGTTCCCTCTACCTTTCATTGGCAACCGGGAAACAAATCCACAAGACAAAGCACCGCAGTACCCTATAATCCTGAAAAGAGTGACTGCTTTCCAGCAGAAGCTTGAAGAGATAAAAGAATCAGAGATGCCTGTTGCTGTAATTGAACAAACAGTAACACAATGGAGGGCACTTGTGTGTATGCACATTAGTATCAGGACAGTTACCCAATAGAGAATCACTTCTGTTACCTTAGGAACTTATATTCTCAACCCCTTTCCAGTTGAATTACATAAGGCCAGTCGTGTCTCCGTCCAGCAGGCCTTGGCTGTCTGCACTTTAACTCGGTTCCCATCCAGACCCAAGCCGTCCCTAACTCCATCCCATTTCCCCCCACCCCAGAAATTGACTCCTGCAGTTGCAGACTTCACTATTCTGTGTTTCAGAGCTGCTTCCCCTTCAACGATAAAGTCAGGGGAAACAGAAAAAGGAGAAAGCAAGTAGCAGATATTGGTAGAGGGGGGAGAGTCCCTTTCTCCTTTGATTCCCCTGCTTAAAGTATGGTTCAAGATATATTTGGGAACCAGGGAGAAGGCAATTTGTTGTTTACAGTATTTACTTACTATGTCTCAGGTTCTGTACTAAGTGCTGGGGTTGATGGGGTCGCGTTGGAGTCATATGCTCGAAAATCTCCAGTGGCTACCAATCAACCTATGCATCAGGGAAAAACTTCTCACCCTCGGCTTCAAGGCTCTCCATCACCTCGCCCCCTCCTTCCTCACCTCCCTTCTCTCCTTCTCCAGCCCAGCCTGCACCTCCTCACTGTGGCTCGTTCTCGCCTGTCCTGCCGTCGACCTCCCCCGGCCCACGTCCTCCCCCTGGCCTAAAATGCCCTCCCTCCGCACATCCGCCAAGCTATCTCTCATCGTCCCTTCAATGCCCTGCTGAGAGCTCACCTCCTCCAGGAGGCCTTTCCAGACTGAGCCCCCTCCTTCCTCTCCCCCTCCCCATCCCCCCGCCTTACCTCCTTCCCCTCCCCACTGCACCTGTATATATGTATGTTTGTATGTATATATTACTCTATTTTACTTGTACATATTTATTCTATTTATTTTATTTTGTTAATATGTTTTGTTCTGTTGTCTGTCTCCCCTTCTAGACTGTGAGCCCTCTGTTGGGTAGGGACCGTCTCTATATGTTGCCAACTTGTACTTCCCAAGTGCTTAGTGCAGTGCTCTGCACACAGTAAGTGCTCAATCAACATGATAGAATAAATGAATATGCTGTTTCGGGCCCATGTACCATGGAAAGTTGCAGGCATTGTTTGAGCATACGTGGTCCTGTTGCCATACATGGTATGGGCCTTAGACCCTGCAGCCCATTGTCTGGGTCCCAGAAACCAAACCGAATAAGGCGATAGACACCGCCCAGCCCTGCACCAAATCTGCAACAATCCAGTCCCAGCTGCGGCAATTCCGCACCAATCACTGTGATCAGCAACAATAGTATATAAGCTTGTTACATGGGGCACTTGGGGCGCCTTTTCTCTTAAGGAAAGGAGGACATTGGGTGTGTTACCCCCTATTCGATCTTACCCACAAACCATTAAAACTTTCAATAGTCACATGCTGTTTTGACTAATTCTTTAAAAGCCTGGTGACCTTGGTGGTGATCCAGAACCGCCGCTGCCGCCATCATGGTAGGTATAAGGAAATCAGTTTGGACACAGTCTCTGTACCACATGGCATTTACAGTCTTAACCCCCAATTTACCAGAGGAAACTGAAACACAGAGAAGTTAGGTGTCTTGCCCACTTTGACCCAACAACTAACTTAGCCAGGGGGTTTTACTGGGATCAGACTTGACTTGTCATTTTTAGATGATGACAGCTAGGAAATTAAAAAAAAAAATAACTAAAGGTATGCATGTGTTTTTCATACTTTAAGGAGATGTCACCGTCAGTGAAGTTTGCCAGTAGTGTGAGTATAGCTAGAAGGGCTAATGTGGACTTAGAATACTAATAGTTCCACCTCAGATGGGTCAGAAATCACTTCCTTTCAAATCTACAACAGATCAAGTCTGTTTATCCAACTTAAGAAGCAGTGTGGCTTAGTGGATAGAGCACAAGCCTGGGAGTCAAAAGTTGCTGGATTCTAATTCTGGCTCAGCCACTTGCCTGCTGTTAGACCTTGGCCAAGGCATTTCACTTCTCTGTGCTTCAATTACCTTATCTGTAAAATGTACCGTGTCCAACCTGATTTGCTTGTATCCACCCCAGTGCTTAGTACTGTGTCTGGCATATAATAAATGGTTAAAAAATACCACAATTATTATTAAGGATTATTATCTAACAGAGTTCACTTTGAAAGAGCAATTATGCTATATATATATATGTGTGCATACATATATATAGTAGGGTTATTAGGATGAAGTAATGAACATTAGATGATATTAGGTCTGGGTCTACTGCAATTGGGATATTCATGTCAGGCAAGCAGAGAAAACTAGTAATCTGTCCTTACCTATAAGGAACAAGGGATTTACCATAATATGGCATCTGAGCAACAGTCCTTCTCAATCAGCAGCATCTGTTCAAATACTGGGAAATCGAATCACATACACTGTTGACCACTTCATTTATGTTATCAAAGTTCTGATAATATCAAGTCCACATAGATCTTATTTCTAAAATCTCACCCCTTTTCTTATCAGCTTGAACAGATGGGTTTTTTTTTTTTTTACTAAAGTACCAGTAGATGGCAAGACAGAGTAATAAAAGTATGACAGTGCAAATAGAGATTACTTCTAGTTAATAATTATGGTATTTGTTAAGCACTTCTTGTGCCTTAAACACCACTCTAAGCAATGGGGTAGATTAAAATATTGCATCAGAAACAGTCCCTTTCCCACATGGACCTCACAAAGTGCATTTGTTTAATTCATTAGCCTAATTTTATTCCCTTTCATCCCAGAAAATGTGTCTTCCAGGAAACAACATTGAAGACTACACTATCTAAAAACCACCATTTTGTCTCTGTTGTAGTAAATGTAATTAATAATAATAATAATAATAATAATAATAATAATAATGCTGGTATTTATTAAGTGCTTACTATGTGCCAAGCACTGTTCTAAGCACTGGGGTAGGTACAAGGTAATTATGTTGTCTCACATGGGGCTCAGCCTTAACCCCCATTTTACAGATGAGGTAACTGAGGCACAGAGAAATGAAGTGACTTGCCCAAGTTACACAGCTGACAAGTGGTGGAGCCAGGATTAGAACCCATGGCCTCTGACTCCCAAGCCTGTGTTCTGTCCTCTAAACCATGCTAATTGTGCTTCGTACCTGAAGAACACACCACACATTATGTGTGGTTCATTCATTCAATCATATTTATTGAGCACTTACTGTGTTCAGAGCACTGTACTGAGCGCTTGGGAAGTACAAGTCAACAATAAGCCACAGTGCTATGCACACAGTAAGTGCTCAATAAATATGATTGCCTGACTGACTGATTGGGACACTCAAGATATCCTAAACACACTGCATGCCCACCAAAGCTGCGCTTGCTGCAATGTCATGGTATATAAAATTGTTTCCTGAAATTCAAAGAGTGTCTTTTTTATTAATACCTGCTCCAAAATTCACATTGATGCTTCATAGAAAGCTTCTTGTATTTTCTTCAAGTAAATATTAAATTTAAAATTTAAAAAGTAGTTTTGAACAGCTCAAACCGTTCAACTGTTAGCTCCAGGACATAATTTGTTATATTACTTCTACGATTTGTTCTTAACTCTCTGCATTTCACAAACTTTCTATTTATTCCAGTTAAAAAAAAAACCAGTTGCCTCTGTTTCTAAGTTCCTTATCAACACCACTTTCTAATAAAATGCCGTATCTCTACAGTAGAAACATGCTCCCTAAGAAGAATCAAAATGAGTAAATTCTAAAGTAAAATTAAGAAAAATAAATGCAAATTTGTATATCACTACTCATTCACTTGAAGTATCCATTTTCTTAAAGACCTTTGATCAGTTTTATATTATATTTCAAAGGACAACCTGTTCAATTGTAGTGAAATATTTGGCAATCTAAATTATCTTTCAGTTCTAGTCCTGGCATGATCTTGAAGTCCTCAAGCAAGTTTTAAGCTCTTCCATGGCCGTGGGACGGAATTAACTGACATTCACACACAGAATGGCTTTAGCTGTAAAAGGAAAAACCCAGAGAAAAATAAAAAGTTCAAAAATTTTTTACATTTAGCTGGAAACTATGCATTTTTTTCCGGGAGTTGATTCCTTGAATAAGAGATTTTTTTGAGTCCTGACATTTTCTTTTGTTATACTGTTGTCATACTGGAAGAGAAAAGGTGAATGGAAAATCAAGCACTTAGTACAGTGCTCTGCACACAGTAAGCGCTCAATAAATACGATTGATGATGATGATGAAAATAGGAAGCAGTGGCAGCCTGCTGACTCAGTGCACTCCTTCATATAGTGCTTTTACACTGGACCACCATGGAGAGCTGTCATACAGGAGAGGATGCCCCCATCTCCCCACTCCCTCAATGAACTGGGACTCCCACTGGTCTCTTCTCTTTTTACCAGCAGGATGAGGAAGCACTAACATCATGAAGTCATTTCAATTTTCAGAAAGTTAAGAAGGCTGTGCCCCCTCTCTCCTTGCTAGTAGTGTGAAGGGGCACCAGTGTCATGAGGTTGCCTCAACTTTCAGAAAGTTAAGAAGGCTGTGATTGCCACCATGAATGAGGCAGACGCTGTACTGTTGGAAGAGCCAGAAACTCTGCTCTTAGTATAATGATAATTGTGGTTATTTGTAATATGCTTACTATCTGCCAAGCACTCTCCTGACCACTGGGATAGATGCAATATCATCAGGTCGGACATAGTTTCTCTATCACGTGGGGCTCACAGTCTAACAGGGAGGGATGACATGCTTTCAATCCTCATTTTACAGATGAAGAAACTGAGGCACAGAGAAATTAAGTGACTTGCCCAAGATCACACAACAGGCAAGTGGTAGAGTCAGAATTTGTTATCAGGTATCCTAGTTTCAAGGATTGGGCTTTTTGTACTAGATCATGGTGCCTCCATTTTTTTATAGTATTTGTTAAGCACTTACTATATGCCAGTCATGATACTAAGCACTGGGATAGATATTTCACAGATAAGTGAAATAACTTACCCAAGGTCACACTGCAGACAAGTGAGTTTTGGCAAATAATACCTACCTATTCATCCTAATTATATTTTTGTATAAAGGTTCAAATAGTTTTTTACCTTGCTGCTCTTTAAACTGCAAGAACACAAAACATGTGCTCCTGTTTCTGTATCACAGGCACTAAAATATTTCAGAAATGGCAATCAGAAGCCAGCTCATGTTTAGTTTTCTTCCAAGTGTCCCACGTAGGTGAGTAAAAATGAAAGAAATGGGACCGGTAGAGGATCCTGGGGCAGAAAGGGCAGCATGATGAGCCCACTCTCACTTCCCCAACCTGCCCTGTTCCTTGGTGTCCCCACTGGATGTGAACTTGATGTGAAGCCAAGACAGTTTTGTGGGGGTTTTTTTCTTTTAATTCTGGAGGTCAGAGAGTTCCTCTACCAACCAATTTAACCCAGAGTCCAGTCAGTCAATCATATTTACTGAGCACTTACTGTGTGCAGAGCACTGTCCTTGGGAGAGTATAATATAACTAAGAGACACATTCCCTGCCCACAACGAGCTCTCTGTCCAGCAGACAGCCTGGCAAACTGGATGTTGTGGGTAGGGGTGTGCAAAGCCTTTGGCTCAAAAGAAAAAGTCTGGCCCCCCATCATGCTAACAAAGCAACAGCCAGTCAGCACCAGCCCCTTTCTGAGAAGACTGCTGACAGAGGGCTTCTTTATGAAAATGAACATTACAGTAACTTTGAAACACTTAACAAGATCATTTGGATACCCCTCTAGACTTTAAGCTCAATGTGGGTAGGAAATGTGTCTGTTTGTTGTATTGTACTCTCCCAAGCGCTTAGTACAGTGCTCTGCACACGGTAAGTGCTCAATAAATGTGATTGAATGAATGAATCTCCATTTTACAGATGAAGGAATCGAGGCCGAGAGAAGTTAAGTGACTTACCCAAGGTCTCACAGCAGACATGTGGTGGAGCTGGCATTAGAACTCGGATCCTTCTGACTTCCAGGCTTGTGCTCTATCCACTAAGCCACGCTGCTTCTCATAATAATAATAATATTAGCAATAGTAATATCCAAGAAAGAACCAATGATGAGTAAAAGGAAGGTATACTAGCCCTTTTAAAAAAGGAGTTACAAAGAGCGGAGAACACTCAAAAGTGGTTTCTCTAGCTAAGAAACCACACCTTGCTGAAAGAGGAACTCTAAAAGAATGAAGAATCAAAGAGAAGCCAAGAGTTGTTTGCTGGGAAGCAAGCTGAGATTATGAAAACAAAGGGCACCCTGGATAGGGGCTTCAAGGAGACAATGGAAGAAATAAAACCCTGATGTTTGGGCTGTTTTGAGCTGTAGGGCATTGCTTTAAGTTTAATTAACAGAAGGAAAAATATCTGTGTCTAGTTCTTGAAGAAAGTATGGTCTATAGTTTATTCAATATAGGAAGGCTGCATGAGATCAAGAACTCTGTTTTCCAGACAAATTATGTGAATTATCAATGTAGAAATGCAGGTTCAGTTAGCAAATGGTATTCCAAATGGTATTCTTAGAATTCATCACAACAAAGTGGTATATTTCACTGGTCAAAATTTTTCACCTTGGCTCTTCCAACATTTCATACCTATGATCAAGTTGTGTAAAACACCACAAATATATCTATATCTATATATAGATATAGATATATTTACTGTTACACGACTGTCTTCCACTAAACCTGTTCCAGGAAAATACATTCTCTTAATCTTTCCCTTCCCATCCCCAAATCCCTAAATGTTTGACCTTTAGCTAAAGTAGGCTTGTCTGTCCAGCACTACTTTGCCCTCAAGTGAATATCCTTCAGCTGCAATGGAAATTGATAAGACTCAGAAGAAAGACGTTTAGGGGCATCGAGCATAAATTCAATTTCGATGTTGGCTTCAAGGGTCAAGGCACTTCTGAGAAGACTTTCACAGTCCTGATCCCCTTTAGTGATGTTCAAAGAAAAATTATCATGAAATAGAAAATGCCTGTGGATTTTTCCTTGAAAGAAAAATATCGCTCATCGTCTCTGAACCAAAGTACAAAGTATTAAAAACTAGGTAGTCTTGAAACTCCCTACATGAGTAGAATTTGTGGAAAGTTCATTAACTGGAATTCTGGAACACTTTCTGACGTTCTATGTGTCAGGGCAGTGTGGCCCAGTGGAAAGAGCACGGAATTGGGAGTCAGAGGTAGTGGGTTCTAACTCCGGCTCCACAACTTGTGAGTCGTGTGACTTTAGGCAAGCCACTTAACTTTTCTGTGCCTCAGCTATCTCATCTGTAAAACGGGGATTAAGACTGTGATCCCAACGTGGGACAACCTGATGACCTTTATCTCCCCCAGCGCTTAGAACAGTGCTTGGCACATAGTAATCGCTTTACAAATACCATTATTATTATATGCCTTTCTTGGTTTAGTGCAAAATTCCACTAAATTTTACTTTGTTTTCAAAAACTATTAGTGGTTAAACAGTTACTTACATTTATTACTCTATATCAGCCATGTCACATCCCATTGTGTGGAAAATGGATGACAATAGACTATCCAAACAACTGGTTTATGGTGAGGTGATGATTACCATGTTAGTGGAGTTGTTGCCTAATTTACAAGTGTTACTCCACCTCCAGTCATCTTATCTAAGTGATTATCACCTTAACAAGACCTTTTCCCGGTGCTTAATGTAATCAGCTATTTTATAAGATAGGGGTCTAGAAAACTTTAAGAAACTGGAGTTGGTTTGAAGTTTTAATTTGACAGAAAAATGTGGCTTTACTGTAGAAGAGGGGAAGCTGATAAACATCACACAAAATACCACCATAAGAAAATTAATCACTGTAGTAAGAGAGAAATGAATAATGAAATAATTAAAAATAAAATCAAATCTGACTGATTTAATACTTTAAAACTTCCACTGGGTTTTATAAACCCTTCTCAAAATACCAACATGAGAAAATTAATTGTCAAAATGGGAAGAGCATGAATAACAAAATACAATTTTTAAAAAATTAAAATTGTTCTAGGAAAAATCTGCCTTGGATACACAAAGTTTCAGAAGATAGTTATAGAGGCAGTTTCTAATACATATCTATTCCAAGTATGGCTGAATTCCGGTATCATAATAAAGGGAATATGAATTTTTTATGGCAAATGCAACTGAAATCCAATGTTTAAGTGATCCTCTCTTCCTTATATAAGGTTGAGCTCATTAATTGGAAGGGGGAGAGAGGACAAGGCCAGACTGCAATCTATTTGCTGCTACCTTAGTTGAAAATAACTATTTCTGAATAAGACAATTCTGATAAATGCAAAAACACATTTTGGAATTTGACAACAAAACTTTCATTTCAAATGGAGTCATTCATCTGAAACGCAAGTAGCTGTTGGGAACCTGAGGTGACTTGGAGTATGAAAACAGAGTGGGTAGGAGAAATTATTTAAAGACTGAAAAGAAGTAAAAGTTCAAATGATGTCATAGCAGTGGACAGCTGAGAGATAGCAGCAGAAGACAAATCAATCTAGTGGGCAGCAATAAGCATGAGGTGACCGTCTTAGAGCAAAGGCTTTGGGAAAATCACAACACCAAGACAGCGAGATGAAAATTGGCATCAGGCACTGGGGGTAACAAACACTATAGTGCAGCAAAAGTCAAAGACACACAAAGAATTGTCAATCTCATATTTGTTTTATCAATCACAGATGAAAACATTGTTAAAATCACACTGTACAGATCATCACTCTTAAATCTTGAAGTACAGCTAAATAGACCATCAGTGCATTTCAGCACATATCTGCTTGAAAAATAAGAGAATTCTTCCCATTGAAAATAAATGAGTACGAAGCAGGGTGTGGGGAAGGTGGGGAGGAAAAGGGAGAGGGTCAGAGTAGTAATAGCATTCATTAAGCAGCCACTTAGTAATAATAGTGTACTAGTTAAGCACGTACCTCAAACCAAGAATTACAATCAATCGATCTTTACTGAACATGTACACTGTACATAGGTCTGTACTAAGTGCCTGGGAGAGTACAATATAATAAAGTTGGTAGGCATATTCCCTCCCCACAGTAAGCTTATGTTCTAGGTGGAAAGACGTTTATAATATAAATGTATATTATAGGTGCAAAAGGGTGCAAAAGGTAATGGAGAAGAGTATCAATGGGATAAGAGGAAATGAGAGTTTAGTCAAGGAAGGCCTCTTGGAGAAGATGTGTTTTTAATAAGGCTTCAAGGGTGGGAGGCGTGATCATCTGTCAGATATGAAGAGGGAGAGCATTCCAGGCCAGAGTCAGGGTATGGGTGAGGGGTCGGTAGCGAGATAAATGGGGCAGAGGTACAGTGGCTTTGGAGGAGCAAAGTGTGAGGGCTGGATTGTAGTAGGAAATCAGGGATGCAAGGTAGGGGCATGGGTGAAAGTGACTGAGTGCTTTAAAACCCGTGGTAAAGAGTTTCCGTTTAATGTGGAGGTAGATGGGTAACCACTGGAGATTCTTGAGGCATGGGGAAATGAGGACTGAATGGTTTGGTAGAAAAAATGATCCAGGTAGCAGGGGGAAATATGGACTGGAGTGGAAAGAGACAAGATGTAAGGAGGTCGGCAAGGAGGCTGACACAGTAATTAGCAGGGTGAAATACGGACTGGAGAGGAAAGAAACAAGATGTAAGGAGGTCGGCAAGGAGGCTGATGCAGTAATAAGGCAGAATAAGATAAATGCTTGGATAAGCAAAGTAGCAGTTTGGAAATAGAGGAAAGGGTGGATTTTAGCAATGTTGTGAAGTTGAACTGGTAGGATTTGGTTACAGATTAAACATGTGAGTTGAATGACACAGATTGTCGAGCATAAAGCCAAGATTATAAGCCTGAGACAGGGAAGATGTTAGTACTATGTACAAGTAATGGGAAAGTTAGTACTGGAATAGCTACAAGATAATAAGGTTGGACACAGTTCTTAGCCTAAATAAACCTAACAGTCTAAATTGGCAAGAGAACAGGTATTGAATCCCCATTTTACAGATGAGGAAACTAAGGCTCAGAGAAATTAAGTGACTTGTCCAAGGCACACAGCAGGCAAGTGGTGGAGTCAGAATTAGAATGAGGATTTAGATTTGGAAAAAAAAAAAATCAATCACTCAGTGATATTTATTGAACACTTACTTTTTGCAGAATAATGTACCAAGCACTTGGGAGAGTACAGTACAATAAAACAGTTAGACATTATCCCTGCTCTCACAGAGTTTACAACTCAGGGGGGGGGAGACAAACATTTAAAAGAATTACAGTGAGGAAAAGCAACAGAGATAGGAATATGCATATACGTTATGTGGAGTTTTGAGTATTAAATTGTTTATGGGGTACGGACTCGAGTGAATAAGTGATGCAGGCGGGAGGAAGAATAGAGTGGGATGTGAGAGGTTAGTCATCAAAGACTTCCTGGAGCAGTTAAGATAGGACTTTGAAGATGGGAGCAGCTTGGCTCAGTGGAAAGAGCATGGGCTTGGAAGTCAGAGGTCATGGGTTCAAACCCCGGCTCCACCAATTGTCAGCTGTGTGACTTTGGGCAAGTCACTTAACTTCTCTGAGCCTCAGTCACCTCATCTGTAAAATGGGGATTAAGACTGTGAGCCCCACCTGGGACAACCTGATTACCTTGTATCCTCCCCAACGCTTAGAACGGTGTTTTGCACGTAGTAAGCACTTAAATGCCATTATTATTATTGGAGAGTGGTGGTCAGCCTGATATGAAGGGGGAGGAAGGAGCAAGGGGCTTGATTTGGGCATCAAAAACAACAATTACCAAAACAATATGATGCCTCCACAAAGCACTAAACTGTGATCACCCAGAACCTAAGTGGGTCCTGCACAGAAATACAATCTTGGAGTGCTCTTTACAATGTGCAACACCCCCCCCCACACACACACACACACCCGCCTACTTATTCATTCATTCTTTCAATCATATTTATTGAGCGCTTACTGTGTGCAGAGCACTGTTCTAGGCCCTTGGGAGGTACAATTCAGCAACATATACCCTACCCAACAACGGGCTCACAGTCTAGAAGGGGGAGAGACAGCAAAACGGAATAAGTAGAAAGGTGTCAATACCATCAAAATAAATAGAATTATAGCTATATACAGATCATTAATAAAATACATAGAGTAATACATACGGACAAATATATACAAGTGCTGTCGTGAGGGGAAGAGGGACGAGTTTCCACTCCAGAAGGGAAGGTAGATAGGATCAATACAGACGTCATGCATTCATTCATTCAGTTGTATTTACTGAGCGCTTACTGTGTGCAGAGTGCTTGGAAAGTACAATTCGGCAACAGTTAAAGTCCCTACCCAACATGCATTCGATCGTGTTGCCTGAGAGCTTACCGTATGCCAATCAATCAATCACATTTATTGAGCGCTTACTATGTGCAGAGCACTGTACTAAGCGCTTGGGAAGTACAAATTGGCAACATATAGAGACAGTCCCTACCCAACATTGGGCTCACAGTCTAAAAGGGGGAGACAGAGGACAAAACCAAACATACTAACAAAATAAAATAAATAGAATAGATATGTACAAGTAAAATAGAGTAATAAATATGTACAAACATATATACATATATACAGGTGCTGTGGGCAAGCACTGTGCTGAGCGCCTGGGAAAGTACACTCACCAATAAACGGATGTATTCCCTGCACCTGACATCACTGATACGAGCATAATAATAATGATGGCATTTGTTAAGCGCTTGCTATGTGCGAAGCACTGTTCTAAGCACTGGAGTGAAAAGAGGGAGCAGGGCCATGAGTGCAAATAATAATAATAATGACATTTTTTAAGTGGTTACTATGTGTCAAGCACTGTTCTAAGCTCTGGGGCAATACAAGGTAATCAAGTTGTCCCACATGCAGCTCACAGTCTTAATCGCCATTTTCCAGATGAGGTAACTGAGGCACAGAGAAGTGACTTGCCCAGAGTCACACAGCTTACAATTGGCAGAGCCGGGACTTGAACCCATGAACTCTGACTCCACGCTGCCCTACAGGGAGGTTCGGGGCAGCCCGTTTTCCTTCAGAGACCCGAGGAAGCATTGAGGGAACATCTTCCTCCCACCCTTCTTTCCCAGGGCGAGTCATCTGGCAAAACCACCAGCTCTTCTCCCTGCTCCTCCTCCTAGTCAGCCCTTCTCCGGCCTGGAATCGCCCTGGTCCCCCACTGCGCCCTCACTCACTCATTGCTCTCTGTGACCCAGCAGAAATATGATGGGCAGAGATGAGAGATTATATTATATTTACAAAAACCATAAGCAGCATAATCAATCATTTTACACTGATTCTCAATTCTGAAGTTTCCAGGACTGTGACTCTATAGTCTCAATGTGATGTACTTCACTGTGTTCGAACTAGCTCTGTATCTCTGTTCAGAAAAGCAGCGTGGCTCAGTGGAAAGGGCCCGGGCTTTGGGGGCCAAGGTCATGGGTTCAAATCCCAGCACTGCCAATTGTCAGCTGTGTGACACTGGGCAAGTCACTTCACTTCTCTGGGCTTCAGTTACCTCATCTGTAAAATGGGAATGAAGACTGTGAGCCCCCTGTGGGAAAACCTGATCACCTTGTAACCTCCCCAGTGCTTGCAACAGTGCTTTGCACATAGTAAGTGCTTAATAAATGCCATCATTATTATTATTATTTTCCTGGCTAACTGTATATGATTTAGCATCTGTCTCCCCCTTTTGATTGTAAATTGTATGAGCTAACAGGGTTTGTGTCTTCTACCTCTCTTGTACTCTGCCAAGCATTCAGTACAATGGAAGACCCTCCATAATAATAATAATTATATTGATGGCATTTGTTAAGCGCTTACTATGTGCAAAGCACTGTTCTAAGCGCTGGGGGGATACAGTGTGATCAAGATGTCCCACGTGGGGCTCACAGTCTTAATCCCCATTTTTACAGATGAGGTAACTGAGGCTCAGAGAAGTTAAGTGATTTGCCCAAGGTCACACAGCAGACTTGTGGTGGAGCCGGGATTCGAACCCATGACCTCTGACTCCAAAGCCCGGGCTCTTTCCACTGAGTCACGCTGCTTCTCGATAATAATGATGGCATTTGTTTAACACTTATTATGTACAAAGCACTATTCTAAGCGCTGGGGTAGATACAAGGTGATCAGATTGTCCCAAGTGGGGCTCACAGTCTTCATCCCCATTTTACAGATGAGGTAACTGAGGCACAGAGAAGTTAAGTGACTTGCCCAAAGTCACACAGCTGACAATTGGCAGAGCCGGAATTTGAACCCATGACCTCTGAATCCCAAGCCCGTGCTCTTTCCATTGAGCCACGCTGCTCCATATATACCATTAATTGATTCTTCATTTCACAGTCATCTGTCTGAGTATTTATTGTAGAGGCAGGCTGCCTATTGATCTGAAAAGGCTTGACTAAGCCTCAGGGTAATCTGCAATTATTTACCCCTTTTAAATGAAATGCTCAAACCTGTATCTTGGTCAATTCACCATTGTTACACACATTAGTTATGTCGAACCATTACATTTCTGTCCTCATTAACAAAGTGTTTACTTAATACACCGTGATGCCTAGTGGCACTTGGAAATTGTTTGTAGATTTAAAAATGTGCTCATTAATTCTGAACCTCTGGTTATTAGAATTAAGCATTTATATGGTACATTATTTTGCAAGTGATTTAAAATAATTAACTCCTCACTCCTCAATGTTCACTCTACCTTCTTTGGCTTTTTTTTACAGATAGAGAATCTGAGTAGAGAGTAGGCATTCATTATTCCTAATGCTCTTACTAATGGAGTTTCTTGTTGATCATCTCTGTCTTTTTATCTGGCAATACATATATATATATATATATATATATATAATCTGGAAATACATATATATATATATATATATAGAATCTAAAGCTATTACAAAGGGGTAGGTGGGTGTATATATATATATATATACACACATATATATATATATATATATATATACACCCACCTACCCCTTTGTAATAGCTTTAGATTTACAGACATTTAGGTATAAAGACCTATATAAATATCACATCTAACAATAATACACCATCTTTAAATACACAAAAATTATATATTTCTAATAAAAATATACAAACGTTCCTAAGTGCTGAGTATAGGAATAAAAGGCATAAGTACCCTTCCCAGACTTCATCTCCCATTCCCTTCTGCATCACCCTGACTTGCTCCCTTTGCTCTTTCCATATCTCAGCCCCACAGCACTTATGCAAATATTTGTAATTTAGTTATTTGCATTGATGTCTTTCTCCTCCACTCTAGACTGTAAGCTCATTGTGGGCATGGAATATGTCTATTTATTGTTGCATTGTACTCTCACAAGCACTTAGTACAGTGCCTTGCAATAAATATGGAATGGATCAATGAATACTAAGTTAGGATTACTATTGAGTTGAAGTTGCTAAGGTGATAAAAACTACTCGAGGAATGCTTCTTGAAGGAGGTGTCATTTTCTGCAAGCTTTGAAGATGGGAAATGTGTTGTCTAGTGGATTAGGGAGTTTCAGGGTAGGGGAGTAGTATGAGTGAGGTGTAAGTGCCAAGAAAATTGAGAGCAAGGAAAGGTCACACATTAAACAGAAAGTATTCAATAATTGTTTCCTCTCTTCATTCATACCATCACCCCTGGTTGAGAAGACTCACCAGGCAAATGTAACCTGTGTTTGTGTACTGGTGCAAGGTTGCCTGTTTAAAAATATATGTAAATAGAGTTTACATGAAAATGTTTCACTTCTTGAAAAACTCTGGTTTCCTCATTAATTGGATGTCTTACTATAATTCATTAGCTGACAAATGATACATATTCTGTCAAATCTTTGCCTTTAATATTAGACAGAGAGACCAAACTATTTATACCAGCTGCCCTAGATAAATATTTCACACCTCTTGTGCTACCACATTAATATCGATGATGTATTGGTATTTCCACATTTCCTATACAAATTAATGATCTAATGTAGCAAATGCCCAAAAGGAATGGGATGATTTGTTACTCTATATCTTCTTCAATTTGTTGTCTTCCCAGAGCTATACATTATCACAAACTGAATCTTTACATCCCCCTCATTAGAATACATTACCTGTACCAACGGACTTCTGTCTACCTTAATGTTAACAGTAATCAGTTCAGCACACCAGTGATACCTGCAGTGCTCTCTTACAAAAGAAACACACACATAATGAATTAGGACAATATTAATTGTCAAGCTATTTGCAATTATCCCTTAATCAATTCAAACTAATGAATGAATCAATAGATACAGCCAATTCAGAGTTGCCAGTATTGGTTTAGTGAGCCCCTTTTAAAAGGAATCACTTATGAACCTCTTTCAAATGGAATTATTAATTTTGGAATACAGTTTACCACCTTCTTTTCCCATGGATTTTGTTAGGTGGTGGGGATTAATACTGAGAGCCCTAAGTGGGACAGGGACTGTGTCCAACATGATTTTCTTCTATCAGTGATTCAGTGCTTAGTACAGAGTCTAGCACAAAGTACACAAGTAGGGGGGCTACTGTGTGTGGCAGACCAATGTATTAAATCTTGGACACATCTCCCCACTCCTCACAACCTCCGATTGTCCACTCACCTCCTTATAAAGCCAAAAATTCCCGGCCAATGATTTTAAGCACGTCCTTATCTCTTTCCCCTCTGTGGATACTCTCTCCTCAACAACTACACCCCACCTTATACAACACTTTGTCTCTATCAAGTCAACATATTTAGTGTGCCTCATTTTTATCTTTCCCACCTTTTGTTCAAAATCCACTCTCCCACCTCAAACTCCCATCCTCATTATGTCTGGAAGATCACTGCTATTCTCATCTGCCAGGCCTTTTTGAAATCATATCTCCTCCAGAGGGCCTTATCTGATTAATCTCATCTCTCCACTCTATATATCTGTCAGATTTGCCGCTTTCTTTGGTGATCTGCCTATTTGCTTTTGCAGTGGTGTAAAGACGCTGCTGCATTACTGCTGCTCACTGCAGAGAAGCAACACAGTGAGAAGTAGCATGGCCTAGTGGAAAGGGCATGGGTTCACAGCACATGGGTTCTAATCCCGGCTCTAACACTTGGCTGCCGGTGTGAACTTGAGTAAATCACTTAATTTCTCTATGCCTCATTTTACCTCTTCTGTAAAATGGGGATTAATACTATGAGCCTTAAGTGGGACAAGGACTGTGTCCAATCTGATTTTTTTGTATCTAACCCAGTGCAGAATCTAGCACATAGTAAGTGTTTAACGAGTACACTTTGGGAAGCAGGTTGGTCTAGTGGAAAGAGCATGGGTCTCAAAGTCAGAGGACTTGAATTATAATCCTGTCTCTGCCAGTTGCCCACTGTGTGACCCTGGGCAAGTCACTAACTTCTCTGTGCCTCCATTCCCTCATCAGCAAAATGGGGATTCAATACCTCCTATTTAGATTGTGGGAACTCATCACCCCAGCACTTAGTACAGTGATTGACATATAGTAAGCACTTAACAAAAACATTATTATCATTAATAGCACAGTTGTCTACTCCAGTTCACTACTATGTCATATTGTCAGAGACTCTATAGAGTCCATTGCATGTGCCCAGCTTCAGGTTCCCACTCAGCAGCTTCTTGGATATCCTGCTGACATCGATTGTACTCACATTTCGACTGAGTGCTGATATAAGAACTGTTTCAATGCTGATGAACTCACTGTTTCTAAGACATTGTTGTTGATACTTCATCCTGTCATTTGATGTTGTGTGGTTAGTCACTGATGCTGATTCTTTCAATAGTATTTAAGTGCTTACTGAATACAAAGCTAATAAAATTGTTGTAAGAGTCTAATGGGTCTACTGTAACAGGTCCAGGATTCACAGCTATGGAAAAGACATCACAACCATTTCATAGGCCAACTTGCTCTGGGCTCCTGTCACATGGTACTGCAGTCTTCTGAAGGCCAGACTGATCTTTTTAATTCTGTTTTCTATCATTTTATCTCTACATTGTGGGACAGCATACTGCCTAGGCAACAGCATTTGGTGTCTGCTTTGCATTTTGGGTTGCTGATGGAAGCCTTTGGTTTTATTTAGGGTTTCCTCAGTGAGCTGATGTATGACTTCCATTTTCTTCAGACCAAAATAATGGTGGCATTTATTAAGCAAGTTTTATTTTCTAAATACTATACTCACAGTTTAATTAGGAGGGAATAAGATTTAGTGGATTTAATGCCCATTGTACAAATGAGGAAACAGATATAGAGAGTTAAGTGACTTGCCCAAGTTCATCCAGCAGGCAAGTGGCAGAGCCAGGATCAGAACCCAAGTCCTCTGTCTCCCAGCCCCTTTCTCTTTCCTCTAGTCCGCATTGCTATTGCTAGACCATATAGAGCTATGTTGTATCTACAAAGGAATTGATAATAATTTTCTCTTGCTTACATGCCTCCGTAGCTCAGTAATCTGCATATAAATTGTCGTCGCATTGTGTCAAAGACATTTTTGATGTTCTTAACATTTTAAACTTAAACAGTACCCAAGTGGATCACAATTCTAGAGACTAGAGTCTGAGTCCAGCTTGCAGATAGCTCATTGTTTCTTTGATTGTGGCAACATTGTATAGGTTGAATAGGTCTGGACCTACTACACAGCCCTACTTCCAACTCAGGAGTGATATAGGGGGGAAAATGCAGTTGTGCTTCATTGGTTGTACCACATTTTGACTAAAAGTGTAGTCCTCTGCTTCACCTAATTATGGTATTTGTTAAGTGCTATGTGCCATGCACTGTTCTAAGCGTTGGGGTAGATACAAGGTAATCAGGTTGTCCCATGTGGGGCTCACAATCGTAATTCCTATTTTATAGATGAGGTAACTGAGGCACAGAGAAGTCAAGTGACTTGCCCAAGGTCACACAGCAGACAAGTTCTGAGCCCAGGTGTGTATAATGTGTGGATAGTCAGCGTATGCTGAATTAGTAACAATATTGTTATAGCAACAAGAGTAGAAGATTGTGAACATTCTCACATATTAAGTTATTGGTAGGCTTCATTTTGTTTGTTTTCTGCAGGAATATTATGAAACATAATTTCAGTACTTTTGTTAGTGAAAAAGCCATAAGTATTCAGTAGAGAACAAACACTTGAAAAAAGAATAGATGGAAGGAGAAAATATTTTTTAAAGAATTACCTTGACCCTGTTACCCCCAAACAGCTGTTCGTCCTCTCCTGAATGCCACTCCCATCTCCTAGACCAATATTATTAAGGAATTTACCATTACCCCATCGCTGTTTTTTTACAGCCATTCTTATACACAGAATGAACAGTAACAGTCTTTTTCAGTAGGAGAAATGATTACTAGTATCTTCCCGGGGGAATAACTTCTAAGTCAATAAAGTAACTGGGTTTTTCCTTATATAAATTATCAAAGGATCTACAACCAAGCAGTGTCAACCACGGGGTTCACTCACAAAGCAGTTGATCATTAATTTGAATACACATTTTGTGACAGGCTGCTGACTGCTATACTATATTCTTTTTCTTCAAACATAACTAACTCATGAACAGATATGTTGACTTTGAGGGAATTGCCATATTTCAAATAAAGGTCTATAAAATCAGTCAACTTAATGAAAGCTTGAAGCCTAACATTTATTTGTTGTTAGTGAATTTTGTGGACTCTGTAGACATCTATGCATAGATACCTCTCAGTTACTTGTAATATGTATTTTATTATTCTTCCACCTAAATGTTTCTTTGGTAAAACAGAATTGCTTTGGTATAATCCTGAGCCTCTTTTTTCTCATTCAACTATTTTCAAAGTGCATTAACACACTGCTGTAGACAAAATTGCAATTTCACTTGGCACAACATTTCCCTGTTAATTGCAGGGTGGAAAATGGTTCCCTTTAGTCCTTTTCTTTCTCAACTGGAGCAACGAACCTAACTGCTGTGACCACTTACGGGACACATTTGGCACACACTAAGCCCAGATGGAAATGTCTCCAATGCATGTTTCCATAAGTAGCATCTGGGTCTCTGACGGACTTTCTGGCTATCTCCTTCTGAGACTTGTAGAGTTTCTTGACTTTTGGCACTTGTGGAAGCCACAGAAGAACTTATGGGATTAAGATCAACCAATCTTTTAAAAAAAAATCAGAAACAAAACAAAAAATTTTCTTTTAAAGAGTTGCAGTTTTTCCTTTGCTTCCATGTTGATAAAGATTCCCTTAGGTGGAAAACATTTTGGGAAGAGAATGGAGATGATCACCTCTTTAAAAAAATTAATCTGACAACATTGACAAAATCTTCAAATATCAGCAATTTCTATTTAACCATGATGTATCGGCCATTTGTGGTCAAATTCTCAATTTATTTCATGCTTCTGAAGTGTAAAATTAGAACAATATTCACTTTTGATAAATTGTCATTTTTTATACTGGGAAGTCTTTGTCATAAATATTATTTTAATTTAGCATCATTTTTATGACCTGTGTAATTGTTACAGTTTTCAGAATTTGTTGAAATTTCTCAATTCCCTTATTTCTTCAAACCAGAACATTTCTTCTCTTAAGATAACAAGATGAAGTCATTAAGTGATAATTCATCACTTTAGATACTATCATGGTCCTATTGCACATTTTTAAATCCTAAAATTTGAGCTAAGGCTCTTGTAAGAACAGCTAAATTATAAGATTTCTGGTGCTTCTTATTTCCAGTTAAGGGCAAAACTCCCAAGAGGAAATTTTCTTGAAAGATGCTTTGGATTTTTAGAACTTGATAAATTTGCCAATTATTGAGCAAAGGGCTAAAAACTCTAGGTACAAATGTGACAAAATCTCTGTTCCTAATCCATTTAGTTATTCAAGTTTGACCAATTTCCTTACAATGATTACTGTGGAACTCTGAAAAGGTACAGAAAATTTTACTGGTTTGGAAGCTATTTGACTGACAAAGAACTTGCAAAGTGGAAAGAGCATGGGCTTTGGAGTCAGAGGTCATGGGTTCAAATCCCGGCTCTGCCAATTGTCAGCTGTGTGACTTTGGGCAAGTCACTTCACTTCTCTATGCCTCAGTTACCTCATCTGGAAAATGGGGATTAAAACTGTGAGCCCCCCAAGGGACAACCTGATCACCTTCTAACTCCCCAGCGCTTAGAACAGTGCTTTGCACATAGTAAGTGCTTAATAAATGTCATTATTATTATTATTATTATTAATCAAGAACCAAGGAGTCAGATATCAATCCATCAGTTGTATTTATTGAGCACTTATTTCATGCACTGTACTAAGCACTTGGGAGAGTACAGTATAGCAGTTGGTAGACACATTCCCTGCCCACAGTGAGCTTACTTTTCAGAAGAGGCAGACATTAATATAAATGAATAAATATATGAATATATGTGCTGTGGGGATGAATAAAGGGAGGATCTCAGAGAGATGCAGAAGGGAGTAGGAAAAGAGAAAAGGAAAGAAGTCCTCTTGGAGATAGATGACCCTACAATAAGGCTTTGAAGGTGGAAAGAGTATGTCAGAAATGAAAAGGGAGGGTATTCCAGGCCAAAGGCAGGATGTGGATGAAAGAGAGGCAAAATAGATGAGATAGAGTTACAGTGACTAGGTAGGCATCAGAGGAATTAAGGGTGCAGGTTGGGTTGTAATAGGAGAACAGTGATGTAGGATTGGAAGGTGCAAGGTGATTGAATGCTTTAAATGCAATGTAAAGAGCTTCTGTTTGATGTGGAGGTGGATGGGCAACCACTTGAGGAGTGGAGAAAACAGACTGAACATTTTTGTAAAAAAATGATCTGAGCAGCAGAGTATGGACTGGAGAGAGGAGAGACAGGAGATAGATATAAATTGCTTTCCGACTGAGGAAATCAGTGAAGGTGTTGACCCAAAGAAAATGTTTAAATTCAGCAGTGACCTAACCTCTGAAGACTGCAAGCTTGGTGTGGGCAGGGAATGAGTCTGTTTGTTATCTCATAGTACAGTACACAGTTAAGTGCTCAATAAGTACAATTGCATATATGATCTCAGGTAGTCTAACAACTAGGAAGACATTAGTTTGATAAGATTACAAAAAATCATTCAATCGTATTTATTGAGCACTTACTGTGCACAGAGCACTGTACTAAGCGCTTGGGAAGTACAAGTTGGCAACATATAGAGATGGTCCCTACCCAACAACAGGCTCACAGTCTAGAAGGGGGGAGACAGTCAACAGAACAAAACATGTGGACAGGTGTCAAGTCATCAGAATAAATAGAAGTAAAGCTAGATGCACATCATTAACAAAATACATAGAATAGTAAATATGTACAAATAAAATAGAGTAATAAATCTGTACAGACATTATATAGGTGCTGTGGGGAGGGGAAGGAGGTAGGGCGGGAGGGGGAGAGGAAAGAGGGGGCTCAGTCTGGGAAGGCCTCCTGGAGGAGGTGAGCTCTCAGTAGGGCTTTGAAGGGAGGAAGAGAGCTAGCTTGGCGGATGGGCAGAGGGAGGGCATTCCAGGCCAGGGGTCGACGGCGGGACAGGCGAGAACGAGGCACAGTGAGGAAGTTAGCGGCAGAGGAGCAGAGGGTGCGGGCTGGGCTGGAGAAGGAAAGAAGGGAGGTGAGGTAGGAGGGGGCGAGGTGATGGAGAACCTTGAAGCTGAGAGTGAGGAGTTTTTGCCTGATGCATAGGTTGACTGGTAGCCACTAGAGATTTTTGAGGAGGGGAGTAACATGCCCAAAGCGTTTCTGCACAAAGATGATCCGGGCAGCAGCGTGCAAAGTAGCTGAACAAGATGGGATGTCCTTATTACCCCTATTCATAATTTTTAATATCTGTCTCCCCCAGATACTATAAGCTTCTTCTGGGCAGGGACTGTTTCTAGCAACTATATTGTATGTACTTTCCTCAAACACTTAGTATAGTGCTTTGCACACCGTAAGCAGCACTAAATAAATGTAATTGATCAGATGGATGATTGGACATCCATGATTACCATTCATAATTATGTTCAGCTTTCTGACATTTTGATGAAACAAACTAACCTCAGTTCCAATTAGATAGGGTAATTGACTTTTAGCTGTTTATCATGCTGCACAATGATCATACTAAAGTAATCCATCATGGAATCATTCCTTATCTTTTTACTAAACAAAATAATCTTCTTAAAGTTTTTTTTTGTTGATGCATTTAGTTAGTTTGTTCTGTTGTATCTTCTCAAGGGAGCCATATTTACTTCAAATTCATCATAGGATTAAGAAATATGAACCTATAATGGTTTGATGATTCTCAGAGTGAACAATATTTTCTCTTTTAAAATATCCTAGATTACATACTCAAACCACAAAAGTCCTTTAGGTATAAAAAAAAAAGTTGAAATTTGCTTTTTAATTTTTTTTTTTTGCTCTAGGCAATGGAGGCTCTTTGCTTTAATGAAGCAACTTCAGCATTAATAAATCAATAAAGACAACAAAAAGACAAAAGTTAAGAAGCACAAACTTCACTGTGCAGTACACCACACTGTGCTAGAAAATGTAAAGAACAAACGACATGGACTCTGTACGCTAGATGTTCATAGCCTAAGACAACATAATGCAAAATGTGTAAGCGCTGCCCACAACTACAAATTATTTCTGCACAGAGTTCTATAGATAATTTTAAATGCTGTTTTCAATTTTGACTTCACTTTTTATGATTAATTTTACAAACTGAAAATCATGGAATAAATGTCTTGAAGGAGAATTACTACACAGTCATTTGTGGGAAATAAGAGCTTTAATCAAAATTAGAAAGTGATGTTTTGTTTTTTGTATTTCCAACAAGCATAAAGATATCTTTCCAACATTTCCAAAAATAATAATAATCATCAGGGATGTTTACTGAGTGCTTACAGTTTGCAGAGCACTATCCTTGGGAGAGCACAATATAACAGTTGGTAGACTAACACTATGGTTCTACAAAAGCATAATATTTCCTGGTTCTGATGTTATATATTCATGATTCTCCATGTGTAGGGAGATGGAAGCAGCCTTTCAGAACAGGTCAGTGAAGTTCCAGAGTACAGAATGTTGAAACTCTTCTCTGGTTTGTATTTTGGATTTCGGCCTCCTCTCAGAAAATCCAGTTCCCCTGAGGAATTTTCAATCAATGGTATTTATCGAGCTCTTACTGTGTGTAAAACTGAGAAATGTAGTCTTGACTATCCTTTCATTCAGTTAATTTTTGTTGCATGCCCCCAGTTTGTACCAACCAGGCACTTTCTGGAACCGGGGGAGCCTCAGTGACACATAGTATAAGATAAACCACAGCTCTGATCACCAAGGTTAATGTGGGTAGTTTTTTTTTTTAACTTAGTTTTATCAACGTGCAAGGAAGTGACACATAAACACACTTACTCCACTCCAAGGGTCCAGTACCAGTCTGTGGTCAAAGGAGCCCATCCAACTCATGCTTCTTCTTTCTGCTTCTAAGTGCTGCTCTCCCGCTGCTTTCTGTGTAACTCTGGGCTGCACCCCAGGTGTGCCCCCTCCACTCCAAAGTGACCACCTTTTATCTGCCTTAGGCATCGCAGCTGGAGCTTTAAATGGCAGTCATTGATTGGTCCAGGCCCGTTACTGGGTAGAACAGGGAGAGAAAGCCCCTCCCCCACAGGCCCTCAATCACCTGCCTCAAATAGAGTATCTCTGTGCCTTTGCAAAGGTCTCGTCCTTGTTGTTGTTGTTTGCGGGATCACAAACACCACATTCCACCCCTTGATCCCGTCGATCAACAACATTCAATTATTTACATTCATGCAGGGGTACAGTTGATGGGGGGAATTTTACATTAAGGTACGCATGTGAGTGGTGATCAATATCACCATCAATCCTTTCAATAGGGGTTGCCCCCCCCAAACTGATAATACAGTAACCCAGTAACTATATCACAGGTGAGTGGTGATCAATGTCACCCTCAGTCTCTATGATAGGGACTTGGCTACACCGGTAAACCCAACAACTACACAATACAATCTTCAAAGGGGGAAAAATGTTATCACATAGATGGTGACCAATATTAACATCAATCCCTTCAATAGGGATTTTTTTTTTACTCCAGTAGTGTAATAAACACTGGAATATAGGGTTTTCTTGATTTCCTCCTTTTCTTTGGCTCTCCCATTTGACTAAGCAACAGCAAGACCAATAGGAGGGATCTGAGGAGAGTCCTTGCATCCCCCCAAAACAACAACGTTTGGGATTCTATTAGATTCACAAATTATTTCTATTACCCACAGTTGTCAACAGACAAATTCATTAATTTTTCCACCCACATATTTTCTTATATTTCGTGCATAGAAGCAGCATGGCTTAGTGGAAAGAGCACGGGCTTGGGAGTCAGAGGTCGTGGGTTTTAATCTCGGTTCCGGCACATATCAGCTGAGTGACTTTGGTCAAGTCATTTAACTTCTCTATGCCTCAGTTACCTCATCTGTAAAATGGGGATTAACACTGAGCCCCACGTGGGGCAACCTGATTACCTTGTATCTCCGCCACCGCTTAGAACAGGGCTTGACACATAGTAAGTGCTTAGCAAATACTATTATTATTATTATCATCATCATCTCCACTCGGACACTAGTGCCCAAATTCTCTCGGGACAAAGTCTTCTGGTGGGAACATGTTCTTTTCTTTTTATGGCTTGGATTCAAGTTAGGTGCTCTGCGTAGCAGCTGAGCGGTAAACCTTGTCTTCAACCCAATGTGTTTTACTGGGCTAAAATCTAGGGAGTTACAATCCTAACCACAGATTAAAGCACCCAGCAGCATCATTCAGTAGGACCATATAGGCATACTCTTTTTTTCCACTGCAGATTGTTAACTCCTTGGAGAATCTCTCAAAAGCAGGGTTCTTTTCGAACTATTCTTTACCTGGCCGGCAGTAAAGGGGACAGTTCCTAATCTGTTTACGGACCTCTTTGTTAGAATAAAGGCGCCATCCCCTGCAGGCATTCCTGCCGGAGTGGGAAATAAAGTAGTTGCTATCCTCTCCTCCTAATTACTTCTTTTACATTTCTGTACCTTAACTAGTGATTCCAATCAGGAGATCCACATTTCACAATAAAGGGGAGTTATCATTTACTCACCTTCTTCTTTAGGAATTTCACCATGCACAATAAACACAAACCACTTCACCACCTTGGCCAGTTCATCTAACCATAGGAATTTCACCATGTACAATAAACACTGCAACCACTTCACCACCTTGGCCAGTTCATCTAACCACACTTGTTTTATGTACACTGTTACATAGACAAGAAAGTTAAACACATTTACACAATTCCTTCGTTATTTAAACCGAACGGGGATGGCATCAGGTTATCATCTATAGGCCTTTCTTCATCTGGGGTGGTAACAGGTTTCAGAGTGAGAGGTCTGGTTCATACGGACTGATTGGGTGCCTGCAACTCAAACTTTAGACACCAGTACAGATATAAGCCAATACATTTCATGCCTGGAATCTCGGGAATTCCATCTGGAGCACTCCCAGGTGTCTGGGAGTCCTCTCCGTGGTCTCTGTCTTCCAGGCAAGGGCAGGGGGAAGCAGAAGGAGAGGGTGCCCTAGCTCCTGGCTGCTTGTCACCTGGATTTTTTCCTTTTCTGCCTCTCTTCCCCTGTGTTAGGATCCGAAGGATTCCCTCTAAAACTGGCGTGGGAAGCCCATCCACTTCTACCCTCCGAATTCCCAACTCCAGGAGTTGACGCCATTCGGTGTTGCGGTGTGGCTCAGAGCCTGTATTTTGTCGGGTCTGGTCAGCCAGCCAGAAAGTGTCCTTCCCTGTCTGCCTCCTGTTGTTATGGCTACTGTTTGGCCCTGTGTGGGAGGAGAATGTATTATTCTCCTGGATGTATATTGCATGTATATTGCCTTCTTGAGCGGGGCTTCTTCAGGATGTAAGTCAAATTCCTCCCCGGATAGCTCCAGATGGCCCACACAACGCAGGGTGTGCAATCCCTGTTAATAATAATAATGATGGCATTTGTTAAGTGCTTACTATGTGCGAACCACTGTTCTAAGCGCTGGGGGATACAGGGTGATCATGTTGTCCCACGTGGGGCTCACAGTCTTAATCCCCATTTTACAGATGAGGTAACAGGCTGTTACCGACAAGTAGGGTGCAAAATAGGTTAATTGGTGTAAATCGGCCGCAGGGTTCGTGTACCCAAGGTGGTGATGCAGATAGGAAAAATGACTCGGAGACATGAGTTCAGTTAGAGCAGTAAAGAAGGAAAGTGGCTACCTGCCCGTTCACCTCCCGGGAGAGGTACGAGTGACAAGCAGCCCCGATCCCAGCCGCTTCTTCCTCTTTTATTGGGTTTCAAATCCGAGCTACACAAAGGATTCCCGAGAGTAGTGCCGCATGTGAGGCCTTGGCATTCCTAGATCCCAAGTTAAAGTACAACCTTTTGTTTGTCATGGTTTGGTTAGTGTTAAAATCCCTGTTTACAAGATATTATCAGGAGATGACGGTCAACACAGGATGGGGACATTCTAGACAGAGAGAAGCCACTTTGGTTAATGTTACTTTACACACACACTGGAGTGCTTTCGGTCTGCACAAAATAAAGGGGTACTGTTGGTATGCACAAGATGGAGTCAGTCATGCCAAGTTCGTTGGCGGACAACAAGGCACAGAGAAATTAAGTGGCTTGCCCAAGGTCACGCTGCTGACAAGTGGCTGAATTGGGATTCGAACCCATGACTTCTGACTCCCAAGCCCGCGCTCTTTCCACTGAGCTACGCTGCTTCCCTGTTGTGCCTTGTCTAGGTCTTTCCATGGTCTACGGATGTAAGGGACCTCCCCGGGACTCTCACAGGTTCCCTTTAGTGCTTCCATTATCCTGTTCCACAGGGAACCTCAGCTAGTATGAAAGGTCTTCATGACCGTGCCCCAAATCTGTCCAAATCATCTACACCCTTAGCTTCCTCTTCAGTAAGGGTGAGTAAAGCAGCCCCATGATCATAAATCCAGAGAACAACAACAATGTTGGTATTTGTTAAGCACTTTGTGCCAAGCACTGTTCTAAGCGGTGAGGTAGATACAAGGTAATCAGGTTGTCCCATTTGGGGCTCTCTGCCTTCACCCCCATTTTACAGATGAGGGAACTAAGGCCCAGAGAAGTTAAATGACTTGCCCAAAGTCATACAGCTGACAAGGGGTGGAGCCGGGATTAGAACTCACGACGTCTGGATCCCTTTTCACTTTTCACTGAGCCACACCCCTGGGGAATCGCTTACCTAATTCAGCTAATTCTGCTCCAGTAGAATTCATTCTATCGTATTTACTGAGTGCTTACTTTGTGCAGAGCACTGTCCTAAACGCTTTATAATTATGATGGTATTTGTTAAACGCTTTCTATGTGCCAAGCACTGTTCCAAGTGCTGGGGTAGATACAAGGTAATCAGGTTGTCCCACGCGGGGCTCACAGTCTTAATCTCCATTTTACAGATGAGGTAACTGAGACCCAGAGAAGTTAAATGATTTGCCCAAGGTCACACAGCAGACAAGTAGCAGAGCCGGGATTAGAATTCACGACCAATGACTCCCAAACCCGGGCTCTTTCCACTGAGCCACACTGGGGGTGGGGAACCCTCTCTCCAGGGTTTTGATAACCACAACAGGGGCAACTCTTAAAGTGGGATCAGCTTCATCTTGTTGATCAGACCAACAGTCCCCATTAACATAATCAGGGTCACACCCACTTTTAACAATGGCATTTAAGTGGGCCTGACTGGGTTTCCCCAATTTAGGCATCATGAGAAGCTCAACTACCACCTTAATAGCATCATTTGCAGCTTCTTTAGAAATCGCTATACTATCTGAAACAGCTGCTCGAGCCATTAGTAGGTTTCTCCTCTTAGAAGGAGAACCCTACATACAGTATTGCCAGCAAACCCATTCCTAAAATTAAGGGTTCCAGGTGGTTAACAACATTCCTGCACTGAGTCACCCTAACCCAGAACTCTGTGAGAGAGGTAAGAGAAAACAGGAGAGAGAATAATTGACCAAGCGAGCTAGCAAGCCATGACACCACAAACAGCAGACCACAGTGACCAAGGCCCGCAAATCCCATCCTCATCACCATTTGTGTATCCCAAGCCCCAGGTTCGTACCAACCAGGCCCTTCCTGGACCGGGAGAGCCTCGGTGATAGATAGTAGAAGTCAAACCACACTTCTGATCACCAAGGTTACTGTGGAAATTTTTTTAAACTTATTTTTACCAACGTGCAAGGGAATGACACATGCAACCACTCCACCAAGGATCCAATACCAAAGAACAAAGCAGCTTCCAAGTGCTGCTCTCTGCGTCACAGCATGCCTCTGTGCTGCCTCCAGTTGTGTCCCCCTGCAATTCATTGATCATCAGTGGCTTGGCATATATTAGCTTGGTCTGAAGCTTGATGAAACTGTCATAGGCTAACACAGGTGAAAGTGCAGCCTAAATAAGGTGGAAACACAGAATGAAGAGGAGAGAAAGAAAAGGAAACCATCAGTAAATCAATCATATTGATCGAGCACTTTCTGAATGCAGAGGACTATACTAAGCACTTGGCTGAGTACAGTATAGCAGAGTTGGTAGACACTTTCCCTGCCCACAATGAACTCACCGTCTAGAGGAAAAGGCTGAAAAGGGATGGAAAAGAGGGAAAAGAAATTAGGCTTGCACAAAATATACTCCTTTCTTGGTTGAAGGATTGACTTTCTCCATTTGCATATATAGCAGAAAAAAGTGACAGCATTTAAGTTGTAATGTCAATGGAAATCTTTAGTGTGTATTTTCCAGACTAGTAGCTAAATATTATGCAACTACGAATATAGAAGAACATTGCTGATTCTGAACAGTAGTTTCTATTCATCTGTATGTTTCCTTGGCTGTGTGATTTTAGAATGTAGTCATCAGCATATCACATTTTTTGACAGAACTTTTGAAAGAGAGGGAGTTTGGGTAATGTTTTTGAGTAATCTTTTGCAGGCTCCGCCTCCCCCTCCCATCCCCTTACTGTAGGGGTTCCTCAAGGGTCAGTTATCGGTCCCCTTCTGTTCTCTATCTACACTCACTCCCTTGGTGAACTCATTCGCTTCCATGGCTTCAACTATCATCTCTACGCTGATGACACCCAAATCTGCATCTCTGCCCCTGATCGCTCTCCCTCCCTCCAGGCTCGTATCTCCTCCTGCCTTCAGGACATCTCCATCTGGATGTCTACCCGCCATCTAAAACTCAACATGTCCAAGACTGAACTCCTTATTTTCCCTCCTAAACCCTGCCCTCTCCCTGACTTTCCCATCACTGTTGACGGCACTACCATCCTTCCCGTCTCACAAGCCCGCAACCTTGGTGTCATCCTCGACTCCGCTCTCTCGTTCACCCCTCACATCCAATCCGTCACCAAAAACAGCCGGTCTCACCTCCACAACATAGCCAAGATCCTCCCTTTCCTCTCCATCCAAACCGCTATCCTGCTGGTTCAATCTCTCATCCTATCCCGACTGGATTACTGCATCAGCCTCCTCTCTAATCTCCCATCCTCCTGTCTCTCCCCACTTCAATCCATACTTCATGCCGCTGGCCGGATTGTCTTTGTGCGGAACGCCCTGGGCATGTTACTCCCCTCCTCAAAAATCCCCAGTGGCTACCAGTCAACCTACGCATCAGGCAGAAACTCCTCACCCCGGGCTTCAAGGCTTTCCATCACCTCGCCCCCTCCTACCTCACCTCCCTTCTTTCCTTCTACAGCCCTGCCCGCACCCTCTGCTCCTTTGCCGCTAACCTCCTCACTGTGCCTGGTTCTCGCCTGTACCACCGTCGACCCCTGGCCCGGAATGCCCTCCCTCCGCCCATCCGCCAAGCTAGCTCTCTTTCTCCCTTCAAAGCCCTACTGAGAGCTCACCTCCTCCAGGAGGCCTTCCCAGACTGAGCCCCCTCCTTCCTCTCCCCCTCCTCATACCCCCGCCTCACCTCCTTCCCCTCCCCACAGCACCTGTACACATGTATATATGTTTGTACATATTTATTACTCTATTTATTTTACTTGTACATATTTATTCTATTTATTTCATTTGGTTTATATGTTTTGTTCTGTTCTCTGTCTCCCCCTTCTAGACTGTGAGCCCGCTGTTGGGTAGGGACCGTCTCTATATGTTGCCAACTTGTACTTCCCAAGTGCTTAGTACAGTGCTCTGCACACAGTAAGTGCTCAATAAATACGATTGAATGAATGAATGACTGAATAATGTTCTTAGCATATTGAACTGGAAGAGTGTCAGAAGAGTTTTTAATTAGGAGGGCAAGTTGCTTTCCATGTTGCCTAGTACTGACAAAGAGAAATTCGATTGAACCATAGCAATAGAAAGTTTGATTAAACATACAAAAGAATGTCCTACCTGTTGGAATGACAAAACTATGGAAGGCAATGCCTTACTAAGGGCAGTTATGGAACAGATCAGTTGTAAAAAATATCTTTTAATCTTTCAACCTATACAGTCTAGTCATAGATCTTCTTGGGACAATAGGTCTGTTTTTTTCACGTGGTAGTTGAAGATTTAATTCCAAGAACATATAAACAGAGGGTGTAAGGGAAAGAACCGTTTCAAACCAAGTCAATTTGTGTCTGTTTTCTTGCTTCTAAGCAGAAGATGTTATATATTTAAATAATTTTGGACTTCATCCTCAACTTTGATACAATAAATTGACACCAAAGAGTTGAAATTTATTACAGCCCTTTTTGAAAGCATGTTTTGAAAGTCAACTTACTGTAAATTTTGAGCAATAAGAACATTTTCTAGTCAGTAATCTTTCACAAATGACTAATCAGCCCACAACCATTTTGTTATCATCAGTGAACATGAAAATCAAAGACTGACTGATTTGGAGGGTAATTTAAAGAAGATTGCAATTCTAAACTTTATTTGGAAGGTTTGATTTTTATTGTCTGACATCCAGTTTGATTACTGTCCAGTATTTACTGGGCAAATGTAATCAAGATGCTACCAAGGAATTTTATGAAACATGCTATTTTTTTTTAAAAAAAAGGACCTGGATTAGTTCATTCTTTAAAAAGTAGCATAGAGTACCAAAGGTTATTGACTTCTCATATGAATTGAGATAATACTGTGGGACTCTATTAGAGTCATTAACATTTGCAACATTGTTTGCTTTGAAATACTAAAGATGATATTGTTTGTAAATTTGCAGCATTTTTAACAAAGAAAACACTCAGTCAATATTCCTTATTAAGAACCTACTCTGCAGAATAATGAATGAAGCAAATAAGAGCATGAAAGAGCTGGCAGACCAGTTAGCTTACCCTCATAGAGTTTGCAATGTAATGGGGAAATCAATCCGCCTTATTCATTCATTCATTCAATCATATTTATTGAGCGCTTACTGTGTGCAGAGCACTGTACTAAGCGCTTGGGAAGTACAAGTTGGCAACATAACAATTGTTATGCCTTAGAATAATTCATCCAGTCATATTCAATCCATCACTAAATCCTGTCAGTCCCACCTTCACAACATAGCTAAAATCTGCCCTTTCCTCTCCAACCAAACTGCTACCACATTAATACAATCACTCATTCTATCCCACCTGGATAGCCTCCTTGCTGACCTCCCAGCCTCCTGTCTCTCCCCACTCCAGTCCATACTTCACTATGCTGCTTGGATCATTTTTCTACAAAAATGTTCAGGCCACGTCAACCCGCTCTTCATAAAGCTCCAATGGTTTCCCATCTACCTCCGCATCAAAAACTCCTCACCATTGCCTTTAAAGCACTCCACCACTTCACTTCTTTCCTTCTACAACCCAGCCTGCACACTTCACTCCACTAGTGCTAACCTTCTCACTTTGCCATGGTCACACCTATATCGCCTCCGACCCTAGCCCAAGCCTGCCTTTGGCCTGGAATGCCCTCCCTGCTCAAATCTGACAGACAACTACTCTCTCTCCTCCATTCAAAGCCTTATAAGGCACATCACCTCCAAGAGGCCTTCACAGACTAAGTCCCACCTTTCCTCATCTCCCACTCCCTTCTGTATCACCCTGACTGGCCCCCTTTGCTCTTCCCCCATCTCAGCCCCACAGAACTTGTGGACATATCTGTAGTTTATTTTTTATTTATTTGTATTGATGTCTGTCTCCCCCCACCCACACCCACCCCCCACGACGGACTGTAAACTCGTTGTGGGCTGGGAATGTGATCTGTTTAATGTTGTATTGTACTCTCTCAAGTGCTTAGTACAGTGCTCTGTACACAGTAAGTGCTCAACAAACATGATTGAATGAATGAAGTGCTTCACAAATTTAACAATTATTATTTACCATTATTATCATCTAAGCATTTATCATATTCCACCTTGACTATTGACCTCCCTGTCTCCTATCTCTCCCTACTCCAGTCCATATTTCATTATGTTGCCCAGACCATTTTTCTAAAAACTTCTGCTCAGTCCATATTTCCCCACTGCTCAAGAACCTCCAGTGGTTGCCCATCCACTTCTGCAGAAACTCCTTGCTATTTGCCTTAATGCACTCAATCACCTTGCCCCCTCCTATCCTTCCTCATTGATCAAGTCACTGTACCTTGATCAAATCTATCTCTCCATTGACCCCTTGCCCATGTTCTGCCACTGGTCTGGAACCCCTTCCCCTTCAAATCCGTCAGACCACTAGTCTCCCCAACTTCAAAGTCATGTGAAAATCTCCTCCAAGAGGCCTTCCCTAAGCCCTCATTTCCCCTACTACCTCCCCCTTCTGCATCACCTATTTATTTTAGAACTGTACCCTTTAATTGCTTGATATTCACCCCACCTTCTGTCCCACGGTACTCATGTACATATTTGTAATGTTTGTCTCTATGTTTTGACCGTAAGCTCCTTGTGGGCAGGGAACATATCTACCAACTCTGTTGTACTTTACTCTCCCAGGTGCTTAGCAAAGTGCTGTGCACACAGTAAGCATTCAATCAATATGATTTATTGATTGATGGGGTACCAGGCAGAAGAAATGACCTTAGCGAGGGGTCTGCAGTAGGAGAAACAAAAGTGAATAGGTTCATTTTAGAGAAGTCAAGATTGCACACTGAATATAGTGATAGTAGAGAATGGATTAATTAGGAAGGAGAGAACTGATGTCCTTGATGCCAATGGTCAGGAGTTTCTGCTTGATGTGGAGAGCAATGGGTAGCCACGGAAAGTCTTGATGGATAAGGAGACATATACAGGGAAATGTGTAGGAAAATGGTGTAGGCAACAGAGGGAAGTATGGACTGGAGAGGAGAGAGTACAAAACCAAGGCGACCAGTTAGGAGGCTTGATTCGACATTTAGCCAGAATATGACTAGCTCCTGAAACAGGATGCTGAATTGCATTTAGGGCTAGTTTTTTTTTTCTGAATTATGCCAAGTTCTATGTCTATGTCATTGTCTTGTCTCATGCTGTCGAGTCATTTCCGACCCATAGCGACACCATGGGCACCTCTGTCCCAAAACACCTCGCTGTCCATCTGCAATCATTTTGGTAGTGTATCCATAGAGTTTTCTTGGTAAAAATATGGAAGTGGTTTACTATTGCCTCCTTCTGCACAGTAAACTTGAGTCTCTGCCCTCGACTCTCTCCCCTGCTGCTCCTGCCCAGCAGGGGTGAGTTTTGACTTGTAGCAGATTACCTTTCACTCGCTAGTCACTGCCCAAGCCTGTCAAGCCTGGTAGAGTACTGGAAACTCTCCAGGTGTGACCTTGAGAGGGGTTATAGGGCATATAGTTAGTAATATTATCAATAGGGTTAGTTAAATTATATGGTCTACTGGAAACAGCACGAATTTGGGAGTCAGAGGAACTGGGTTCTAATTCCAGTTCTTCCACTTCCTGCTGTGTGACCTTAGGGAGGTCACTTAACTTCTCTGGGCCTCAGTTTCCTCATCTGTAAAATGGGAATTGAGACGGGAGCCTCATGTGGGACAGAGACCATGTCCAACCCAATTATGTTGTATCTTCCCCAGCACTTAATACAGTGGCTGGCACATAGTAAGCACTCAACAAATCAACGATTATTATTAATATCATTAATAATATAAACTAAATATTTTAAGTGTAATTGAAAATGGTAAACAAAATTAAAGTACTTCTGACCATTTGGGGTTTCTAAAGGTGTTTTGCTACAATTTTGCAAGATATTAATGTTCAATCCAACTTTAAGTTTAGCTTGATGACCTAATAATTTGCTTCATCAAACTATTTACACCAGCTATCTTTTAGGAGTATAACCTTCAAAGTAGATGTCACCCTAGGGTGTTCCTGGACTCAATAGAAAAAACACAAGATTATAGTCACCTTATAGAAATAATGGTTTTTGAAGGTGTGTATGTGTATTTTTGTGGCCATATGCATGCTGGCAAAGGGAGTGGATGTTCCAGTAAAATCCACCACTACTACAGGAAAAAAAAAATAATGGGCCTGCTCTTTGGATGGTTTTACACCCCTCATCACCACACAAACATATACTCAAGTCCTAAGTAAATAGGCAGTCCAAAATTGATTTGTTGACTGCTGAGGAGACAGCAACCCCCATTGATAGTACATATGATGTCCTATTTACATAATAGTCTGTTCAATTTAATTGGGCAGGAGCAAAAGCACTGCTCTACTGCTACTCAAGAGGTAGTCCCAGAAGTGGTCATCGTTTCACCACACTGACAAACAAGGATCATGGTCACTGTCAGAAGCATCATCTTTGACCAAAAAGGAGGCTCATGCATGCACCCACGTCTATGTGTTCCAATATAAAAGCAATTCACTGAAGAAGATTCAGGCTTTCTCAATGAAAAACTTAAACCTAAAATATCAAAGGTGGATTTCTCAGTGAAATGGGTCAACCCAGGAAGGGTTTCACCTCAAAATTCTTTTAAAGTTTGCTCAAGTAACTGAAGAATGCACAGGACTGAGAAAACCAATGGCACAAGATTTTTTTTTTGCTTACTAGAAGGAAAATCACCTTGGAAATGTAAAGGTCATTTTTTAGAATGAAAAATGGGGTCATTTTTAAGGTGATAAACAATTTTGAATGTCCTAG